>NW_026776873.1:0-72532 GCF_030936135.1 Gavia stellata
TTTTAGCCTACTAAAACTTCCAACGTACACAGCCTCTCCTGCTCAATCGGGCCAAAATTCAACACCGGAATCGCGAACGTCCAGCGATTGCTCCTACACTAAAGGTGCCAGCCCTGAAAGCTCTTGCTGGTCCTCATCTCCCACTGGTAACCTCTCAAACGAACCACAAACACTTGGGCTCTGAACTTGTTTAGCCTACTAAAACTTCCAACGTACACAGCCTCTGCTGCTCAATCTGGCCAAAATTCAACACCGAAATTGCGAACGTCCAGCGATTGCTCCTACACTAAAGGTGCCAGCCCTGAAAGCTCTTGCTGGTCCTCATCTCCCACTGGTAACCTCTCAAACGAACCACAAACACTTGGGCTCTGAACTTGTTTAGCCTACTAAAACTTCCAACGTACACAGCCTCTCCTGCTCAATTTGGCCAGAGCTCAACACCGGAATTGCGAACGTCCAGCGATTGCTCCTACACTAAAGGTGCCAGCCCTGAAAGCTCTTGCTGGTCCTCATCTCCCACTGGTAACCTCTCAAACGAACCACAAACACTTGGGCTCGGAACTTGTTTAGCCTACTAAAACTTCCAACGTACACAGCCTCTCCTGCTCAATCTGGCCAGAGCTCAACACCGAAATTGCGAACGTCCAGCGATTGCTCCTACACTAAAGGTGCCAGCCCTGAAAGCTCTTGCTGGTCCTCATCTCCCACTGGTAACCTCTCAAACGAACCACAAACACTTGCGCTCTGAACTTGTTTAGCCTACTAAAACTTCCAACGTACACTCCCTCGCCTGCTCAATCTGGCCAGAGCTCAACACCGGAATTGCGAACGTCCAGGGATTGCTCCTACACTAAAGATGCCAGCCCTGAAAGCTCTTGCTGGTCCTCATCTCCCACTGGTAACCTCTCAAACGAACCACAAACACTTGGGCTCTGAACTTGTTTAGCCTACTAAAACTTCCAACGTACACTCCCTCTCCTGCTCAATTTGGCCAGAGCTCAACACCGGAATCGCGAACGTCCAGCGATTGCTCCTACACTAAAGGTGCCAGCCCTGAAAGCTCTTGCTGGTCCTCATCTCCCACTGGTAACCTCTCAAACGAACCACAAACACTTGGGCTCGGAACTTGTTTAGCCTACTAAAACTTCCAACGTACACAGCCTCTCCTGCTCAATTTGGCCAGAGCTCAACACCGGAATCACGAACGTCCAGGGATTGCTCCTACGCTAAAGGTGCCAGCCCTGAAAGCTCTTGCTGGTCCTCATCTCCCACTGGGAACCTCTCAAACGAACCACAAACACTTGGGCTCTGAACTTGTTTAGCCTACTAAAACTTCCAACGTACACAGCCTCTCCTGCTCAATCTGGCCAAAATTCAACACCGGAATTGCGAAAGTCCAGCGATTGCTCCTACACTAAAGGTGCCAGCCCTGAAAGCTCTTGCTGGTCCTCATCTCCCACTGGTAACCTCTCAAACGAACCACAAACACTTGGGCTCTGAACTTGTTTAGCCTACTAAAACTTCCAACATACACAGCCTCTCCTGCTCAATCTGGCCAGAGCTCAACACCGGAATTGCGAACGTCCAGCGATTGCTCCTACACTAAAGGTGCCAGCCCTGAAAGCTCTTGCTGGTCCTCATCTCCCACTGGGAACCTCTCAAACGAACCACAAACACTTGGGCTCGGAACTTGTTTAGCCTACTAAAACTTCCAACGTACACAGCCTCTCCTGCTCAATCTGGCCAAAATTCAACACCGAAATTGCGAACGTCCAGCGATTGCTCCTACACTAAAGGTGCCAGCCCTGAAAGCTCTTGCTGGTCCTCATCTCCCACTGGTAACCTCTCAAACGAACCACAAACACTTGGGCTCTGAACTTGTTTAGCCTACTAAAACTTCCAACGTACACAGCCTCTCCTGCTCAATCTGGCCAGAGCTCAACACCGAAATTGCGAACGTCCAGCCATTGCTCTTACACTAAAGGTGCCAGCCCTGAAAGCTCTTGCTGGTCCTCATCTCCCACTGGTAACCTCTCAAACGAACCACAAACACTTGGGCTCTGAACTTGTTTAGCCTACTAAAACTTCCAACGTACACTCCCTCGCCTGCTCAATCTGGCCAAAATTCAAAACCGAAATTGCGAACGTCCAGGGATTGCTCCTACACTAAAGGTGCCAGCCCTGAAAGCTCTTGCTGGTCCTCATCTCCCACTGGTAACCTCTCAAACGAACCACAAACACTTGGGCTCGGAACTTGTTTAGCCTACTAAAACTTCCAACGGTACACAGCCTCTCCTGCTCAATCTGGCCAAAATACAAAACCGAAATTGCGAACGTCCAGCGATTGCTCCTACACTAAAGGTGGCAGCCCTGAAAGCTCTTGCTGGTCCTCATCTCCCACTGGTAACCTCTAAAACGAACCACAAACACTTGGCCTCTGAACTTGTTTAGCCTACTAAAACTTCCAAGGTACACTCCCTCGCCTGCTCAATCATGCCTGAGCTCAACACCGAAATTGCGAACGTCCAGGGATTGTTCCTACACTAAAGGTGCCAGCCCTGAAAGCTCTTGCTGGTCCTCATCTCCCACTGGTAACCTCTCAAACGAACCACAAACACTTGCGCTCTGAACTTGTTTAGCCTACTAAAACTTCCAACGTACACAGCCTCTCCTGCTCAATCTGGCCAAAATTCAACACCGGAATTGCGAACGTCCAGCGATTGCTCCTACACTAAAGGTGCCAGCCCGGAAAGCTCTTGCTGGTCCTCATCTCCCACTGGTAACCTCTCAAACGAACCACAACCACTTGGGCTCTGAACTTGTTTAGCCTACTAAAACTTCCAATGTACACAGACTCTCCTGCTCAATCTGGCCAGAGCTCAACACCGGAATCGCGAACGTCCAGGGATTGCTCCTACACTAAAGGTGCCAGCCCTGAAAGCTCTTGCTGGTCCTCATCTCCCACTGGTAACCTCTCAAACGAACCACAAACACTTGGGCTCGGAACTTGTTTAGCCTACTAAAACTTCCAACGTACACTCCCTCTCCTGCTCAATTTGGCCAGAGCTCAACACCGGAATCACGAACGTCCAGGGATTGCTCCTACGCTAAAGGTGCCAGCCCTGAAAGCTCTTGCTGGTCCTCATCTCCCACTGGTAACCTCTCAAACGAACCACAAACACTTGGGCTCTGAACTTGTTTAGCCTACTAAAACTTCCAACGTACACTCCCTCTCCTGCTCAATCTGGCCAAAATTCAACACCGGAATTGCGAACGTCCAGCGATTGCTCCTACACTAAAGGTGCCAGCCCTGAAAGCTCTTGCTGCTCCTCATCTCCCACTGGTAACCTCTCAAACGAACCACAAACACTTGGGCTCTGAACTTGTTTAGCCTACTAAAACTTCCAACATACACAGCCTCTCCTGCTCAATCTGGCCAGAGCTCAACACCGGAATTGCGAACGTCCAGCGATTGCTCCTACACTAAAGGTGCCAGCCCTGAAAGCTCTTGCTGGTCCTCATCTCCCACTGGTAACCTCTCAAACGAACCACAAACACTTGGGCTCGGAACTTGTTTAGCCTACTAAAACTTCCAACGTACACAGCCTCTCCTGCTCAATCTGGCCAAAATTCAACACCGAAATTGCGAACGTCCAGCGATTGCTCCTACACTAAAGGTGCCAGCCCTGAAAGCTCTTGCTGGTGCTCATCTCCCACTGGTAACCTCTCAAACGAACCACAAACACTTGGGCTCTGAACTTGTTTAGCCTACGAAAACTTCCAACGTACACTCCCTCGCCTGCTCAATCTGGCCAGAGCTCAACACCGAAATTGCGAACGTCCAGCCATTGCTCTTACACTAAAGGTGCCAGCCCTGAAAGCTCTTGCTGGTCCTCATCTCCCACTGGTAACCTCTCAAACGAACCACAAACACTTGGGCTCTGAACTTGTTTAGCCTACTAAAACTTCCAACGTACACTCCCTCGCCTGCTCAATCTGGCCAAAATTCAAAACCGAAATTGCGAACGTCCAGGGATTGCTCCTACACTAAAGGTGCCAGCCCTGAAAGCTCTTGCTGGTCCTCATCTCCCACTGGTAACCTCTCAAACGAACCACAAACACTTGCGCTCTGAACTTGTTTAGCCTACTAAAACTTCCAACGTACACACCCTCGCCTGCTCAATCTGGCCAGAGCTCAACACCGAAATTGCGAACGTCCAGCGATTGCTCCTACACTAAAGGTGCCAGCCCTGAAAGCTCTTGCTGGTCCTCATCTCCCACTGGTAACCTCTCAAACGAACCACAAACACTTGCGCTCTGAACTTGTTTAGCCTACTAAAACTTCCAACGTACACAGCCTCTCCTGCTCAATCTGGCCAAAATTCAACACCGGAATTGCGAACGTCCAGCGATTGCTCCTACACTAAAGGTGCCAGCCCTGAAAGCTCTTGCTGGTCCTCATCTCCCACTGGTAACCTCTCAAACGAACCACAAACACTTGGGCTCTGAACTTGTTTAGCCTACTAAAACTTCCAACGTACACAGACTCTCCTGCTCAATCTGGCCAGAGCTCAACACCGGAATCGCGAACGTCCAGGGATTGCTCCTACACTAAAGGTGCCAGCCCTGAAAGCTCTTGCTGGTCCTCATCTCCCACTGGTAACCTCTCAAACGAACCACAAACACTTGGGCTCTGCACTTGTTTAGCCTACTAAAACTTCCAACGTACACAGCCTCTCCTGCTCAATCTGGCCACAGCTCAACACCGGAGTTGCGAACGTCCAGCGATTGCTCCTACACTAAAGGTGCCAGCCCTGAAAGCTCTTGCTGGTCCTCATCTCCCACTGGTAACCTCTCAAACGAACCACAAACACTTGGGCTCGGAACTTGTTTAGCCTACTAAAACTTCCAACGTACACAGCCTCTCCTGCTCAATCTGGCCAGAGCTCAACACCGAAATTGCGAACGTCCAGCGATTGCTCCTACACTAAAGGTGCCAGCCCTGAAAGCTCTTGCTGGTCCTCATCTCCCACTGGTAACCTCTCAAACGAACCACAAACACTTGGGCTCGGAACTTGTTTAGCCTACTAAAACTTCCAATGTACACAGCCTCTCCTGCTCAATCTGGCCAAAATTCAACACCGAAATAGCGAACGTCCAGCGATTGCTCCTACACTAAAGGTGCCAGCCCTGAAAGCTCTTGCTGGTCCTCATCTCCCACTGGGAACCTCTCAAACGAACCACAAACACTTGGGCTCTGAACTTGTTTAGCCTACTAAAACTTCCAACGTACACAGCCTCTCCTGCTCAATCTGGCCAAAATTCAACACCGGAATTGCGAAAGTCCAGCGATTGCTCCTACACTAAAGGTGCCAGCCCTGAAAGCTCTTGCTGGTCCTCATCTCCCACTGGTAACCTCTCAAACGAACCACAAACACTTGGGCTCTGAACTTGTTTAGCCTACTAAAACTTCCAACATACACAGCCTCTCCTGCTCAATCTGGCCAGAGCTCAACACCGGAATTGCGAACGTCCAGCGATTGCTCCTACACTAAAGGTGCCAGCCCTGAAAGCTCTTGCTGGTCCTCATCTCCCACTGGGAACCTCTCAAACGAACCACAAACACTTGGGCTCGGAACTTGTTTAGCCTACTAAAACTTCCAACGTACACAGCCTCTCCTGCTCAATCTGGCCAAAATTCAACACCGAAATTGCGAACGTCCAGCGATTGCTCCTACACTAAAGGTGCCAGCCCTGAAAGCTCTTGCTGGTCCTCATCTCCCACTGGTAACCTCTCAAACGAACCACAAACACTTGGGCTCTGAACTTGTTTAGCCTACTAAAACTTCCAACGTACACAGCCTCTCCTGCTCAATCTGGCCAGAGCTCAACACCGAAATTGCGAACGTCCAGCCATTGCTCTTACACTAAAGGTGCCAGCCCTGAAAGCTCTTGCTGGTCCTCATCTCCCACTGGTAACCTCTCAAACGAACCACAAACACTTGGGCTCTGAACTTGTTTAGCCTACTAAAACTTCCAACGTACACTCCCTCGCCTGCTCAATCTGGCCAAAATTCAAAACCGAAATTGCGAACGTCCAGGGATTGCTCCTACACTAAAGGTGCCAGCCCCTGAAAGCTCTTGCTGGTCCTCATCTCCCACTGGTAACCTCTCAAACGAACCACAAACACTTGGGCTCGGAACTTGTTTAGCCTACTAAAACTTCCAACGTACACAGCCTCTCCTGCTCAATCTGGCCAAAATACAAAACCGAAATTGCGAACGTCCAGCGATTGCTCCTACACTAAAGGTGGCAGCCCTGAAAGCTCTTGCTGGTCCTCATCTCCCACTGGTAACCTCTAAAACGAACCACAAACACTTGGCCTCTGAACTTGTTTAGCCTACTAAAACTTCCAAGGTACACTCCCTCGCCTGCTCAATCATGCCTGAGCTCAACACCGAAATTGCGAACGTCCAGGGATTGTTCCTACACTAAAGGTGCCAGCCCTGAAAGCTCTTGCTGGTCCTCATCTCCCACTGGTAACCTCTCAAACGAACCACAAACACTTGCGCTCTGAACTTGTTTAGCCTACTAAAACTTCCAACGTACACAGCCTCTCCTGCTCAATCTGGCCAAAATTCAACACCGGAATTGCGAACGTCCAGCGATTGCTCCTACACTAAAGGTGCCAGCCCGGAAAGCTCTTGCTGGTCCTCATCTCCCACTGGTAACCTCTCAAACGAACCACAACCACTTGGGCTCTGAACTTGTTTAGCCTACTAAAACTTCCAATGTACACAGACTCTCCTGCTCAATCTGGCCAGAGCTCAACACCGGAATCGCGAACGTCCAGGGATTGCTCCTACACTAAAGGTGCCAGCCCTGAAAGCTCTTGCTGGTCCTCATCTCCCACTGGTAACCTCTCAAACGAACCACAAACACTTGGGCTCGGAACTTGTTTAGCCTACTAAAACTTCCAACGTACACTCCCTCTCCTGCTCAATTTGGCCAGAGCTCAACACCGGAATCACGAACGTCCAGGGATTGCTCCTACGCTAAAGGTGCCAGCCCTGAAAGCTCTTGCTGGTCCTCATCTCCCACTGGTAACCTCTCAAACGAACCACAAACACTTGGGCTCTGAACTTGTTTAGCCTACTAAAACTTCCAACGTACACTCCCTCTCCTGCTCAATCTGGCCAAAATTCAACACCGGAATTGCGAACGTCCAGCGATTGCTCCTACACTAAAGGTGCCAGCCCTGAAAGCTCTTGCTGCTCCTCATCTCCCACTGGTAACCTCTCAAACGAACCACAAACACTTGGGCTCTGAACTTGTTTAGCCTACTAAAACTTCCAACATACACAGCCTCTCCTGCTCAATCTGGCCAGAGCTCAACACCGGAATTGCGAACGTCCAGCGATTGCTCCTACACTAAAGGTGCCAGCCCTGAAAGCTCTTGCTGGTCCTCATCTCCCACTGGTAACCTCTCAAACGAACCACAAACACTTGGGCTCGGAACTTGTTTAGCCTACTAAAACTTCCAACGTACACAGCCTCTCCTGCTCAATCTGGCCAAAATTCAACACCGAAATTGCGAACGTCCAGCGATTGCTCCTACACTAAAGGTGCCAGCCCTGAAAGCTCTTGCTGGTGCTCATCTCCCACTGGTAACCTCTCAAACGAACCACAAACACTTGGGCTCTGAACTTGTTTAGCCTACGAAAACTTCCAACGTACACTCCCTCGCCTGCTCAATCTGGCCAGAGCTCAACACCGAAATTGCGAACGTCCAGCCATTGCTCTTACACTAAAGGTGCCAGCCCTGAAAGCTCTTGCTGGTCCTCATCTCCCACTGGTAACCTCTCAAACGAACCACAAACACTTGGGCTCTGAACTTGTTTAGCCTACTAAAACTTCCAACGTACACTCCCTCGCCTGCTCAATCTGGCCAAAATTCAAAACCGAAATTGCGAACGTCCAGGGATTGCTCCTACACTAAAGGTGCCAGCCCTGAAAGCTCTTGCTGGTCCTCATCTCCCACTGGTAACCTCTCAAACGAACCACAAACACTTGCGCTCTGAACTTGTTTAGCCTACTAAAACTTCCAACGTACACACCCTCGCCTGCTCAATCTGGCCAGAGCTCAACACCGAAATTGCGAACGTCCAGCGATTGCTCCTACACTAAAGGTGCCAGCCCTGAAAGCTCTTGCTGGTCCTCATCTCCCACTGGTAACCTCTCAAACGAACCACAAACACTTGCGCTCTGAACTTGTTTAGCCTACTAAAACTTCCAACGTACACAGCCTCTCCTGCTCAATCTGGCCAAAATTCAACACCGGAATTGCGAACGTCCAGCGATTGCTCCTACACTAAAGGTGCCAGCCCTGAAAGCTCTTGCTGGTCCTCATCTCCCACTGGTAACCTCTCAAACGAACCACAAACACTTGGGCTCTGAACTTGTTTAGCCTACTAAAACTTCCAACGTACACAGACTCTCCTGCTCAATCTGGCCAGAGCTCAACACCGGAATCGCGAACGTCCAGGATTGCTCCTACACTAAAGGTGCCAGCCCTGAAAGCTCTTGCTGGTCCTCATCTCCCACTGGTAACCTCTCAAACGAACCACAAACACTTGGGCTCTGCACTTGTTTAGCCTACTAAAACTTCCAACGTACACAGCCTCTCCTGCTCAATCTGGCCACAGCTCAACACCGGAGTTGCGAACGTCCAGCGATTGCTCCTACACTAAAGGTGCCAGCCCTGAAAGCTCTTGCTGGTCCTCATCTCCCACTGGTAACCTCTCAAACGAACCACAAACACTTGGGCTCGGAACTTGTTTAGCCTACTAAAACTTCCAACGTACACAGCCTCTCCTGCTCAATCTGGCCAGAGCTCAACACCGAAATTGCGAACGTCCAGCGATTGCTCCTACACTAAAGGTGCCAGCCCTGAAAGCTCTTGCTGGTCCTCATCTCCCACTGGTAACCTCTCAAACGAACCACAAACACTTGGGCTCGGAACTTGTTTAGCCTACTAAAACTTCCAATGTACACAGCCTCTCCTGCTCAATCTGGCCAAAATTCAACACCGAAATAGCGAACGTCCAGCGATTGCTCCTACACTAAAGGTGCCAGCCCTGAAAGCTCTTGCTGGTCCTCATCTCCCACTGGTAACCTCTCAAACGAACCACAAACACTTGCGCTCTGAACTTGTTTAGCCTACTAAAACTTCCAACGTACACAGCCTCTCCTGCTCAATTTGACCAGAGCTCAACACTGGAATCGTGAACGTCCAGGGATTGCTCCTACACTAAAGGTGCCAGCCCTGAAAGCTCTTGCTGGTCCTCATCTCCCACTGGTAACCTCTCAAACGAACCACAAACACTTGGGCTCTGAACTTGTTTAGCCTACTAAAACTTCCAACGTACACAGCCTCTCCTGCTCAATCTGGCCAGAGCTCAACACCGGAGTTGCGAACGTCCAGCGATTGCTCCTACACTAAAGGTGCCAGCCCTGAAAGCTCTTGCTGGTCCTCATCTCCCACTGGTAACCTCTCAAACGAACCACAAACACTTGGGCTCGGAACTTGTTTAGCCTACTAAAACTTCCAACGTACACAGCCTCTCCTGCTCAATCTGGCCAGAGCTCAACACCGAAATTGCGAACGTCCAGCGATTGCTCCTACACTAAAGGTGCCAGCCCTGAAAGCTCTTGCTGGTCCTCATCTCCCACTGGTAACCTCTCAAACGAACCACAAACACTTGGGCTCGGAACTTGTTTAGCCTACTAAAACTTCCAATGTACACAGCCTCTCCTGCTCAATCTGGCCAAAATTCAACACCGAAATAGCGAACGTCCAGCGATTGCTCCTACACTAAAGGTGCCAGCCCTGAAAGCTCTTGCTGGTCCTCATCTCCCACTGGTAACCTCTCAAACGAACCACAAACACTTGCGCTCTGAACTTGTTTAGCCTACTAAAACTTCCAACGTACACAGCCTCTCCTGCTCAATTTGACCAGAGCTCAACACTGGAATCGTGAACGTCCAGGGATTGCTCCTACACTAAAGGTGCCAGCCCTGAAAGCTCTTGCTGGTCCTCATCTCCCACTGGTAACCTCTCAAATGAACCACAAACACTTGGGCTCTGAACTTGTTTAGCCTACTAAAACTTCCAACGTACACAGCCTCTCCTGCTCAATTTGGCCAGAGCTCAACACCGGAATCACGAACGTCCAGGGATTGTTCCTACACTAAAGGTGCCAGCCCTGAAAGCTCTTGCTGGTCCTCATCTCCCACTGGTAACCTCTCAAACGAACCACAAACACTTGGGCTCGGAACTTGTTTAGCCTACTAAAACTTCCAACGTACACAGCCTCTCCTGCTCAATCTGGCCAAAATTCAACACCGGAATTGCGAACGTCCAGCGATTGCTCCTACACTAAAGGTGCCAGCCCTGAAAGCTCTTGCTGGTCCTCATCTCCCACTGGTAACCTCTCAAACGAACCACAAACACTTGGGCTCTGAACTTGTTTAGGCTACTAAAACTTCCAACGTACACTCCCTCGCCTGCTCAATTTGACCAGAGCTCAACACTGGAATCGTGAACGTCCAGGGATTGCTCCTACACTAAAGGTGCCAGCCCTGAAAGCTCTTGCTGGTCCTCATCTCCCACTGGTAACCTCTCAAACGAACCACAAACACTTGGGCTCTGAACTTGTTTAGCCTACTAAAACTTCCAACGTACACTCCCTCGCCTGCTCAATCTGGCCAGAGCTCAACACCGAAATAGCGAACGTCCAGCGATTGCTCCTACACTAAAGGTGCCAGCCCTGAAAGCTCTTGCTGGTCCTCATCTCCCACTGGTAACCTCTCAAACGAACCACAAACACTTGGGCTCTGAACTTGTTTAGCCTACTAAAACTTCCAACGTACACAGCCTCTCCTGCTCAATCTGGCCAGAGCTCAACACCGGAGTTGCGAACGTCCAGCGATTGCTCCTACACTAAAGGTGCCAGCCCTGAAAGCTCTTGCTGGTCCTCATCTCCCACTGGTAACCTCTCAAACGAACCACAAACACTTGGGCTCGGAACTTGTTTAGCCTACTAAAACTTCCAACGTACACAGCCTCTCCTGCTCAATCTGGCCAGAGCTCAACACTGGAATTGCGAACATCCAGCGATTGCTTCTACACTAAAGGTGCCAGCCCTGAAAGCTCTTGCTGGTCCTCATCTCCCACTGGTAACCTCTCAAACGAACCACAAACACTTGCGCTCTGAACTTGTTTAGCCTACTAAAACTTCCAACGTACACAGCCTCTCCTGCTCAATTTGACCAGAGCTCAACACTGGAATCGTGAACGTCCAGGGATTGCTCCTACACTAAAGGTGCCAGCCCTGAAAGCTCTTGCTGGTCCTCATCTCCCACTGGTAACCTCTCAAATGAACCACAAACACTTGGGCTCTGAACTTGTTTAGCCTACTAAAACTTCCAACGTACACAGCCTCTCCTGCTCAATTTGGCCAGAGCTCAACACCGGAATCACGAACGTCCAGGGATTGTTCCTACACTAAAGGTGCCAGCCCTGAAAGCTCTTGCTGGTCCTCATCTCCCACTGGTAACCTCTCAAACGAACCACAAACACTTGGGCTCTGAACTTGTTTAGCCTACTAAAACTTCCAACGTACACTCCCTCGCCTGCTCAATCTGGCCAAAATTCAAAACCGAAATTGCGAACGTCCAGCGATTGCTCCTACACTAAAGGTGCCAGCCCTGAAAGCTCTTACTGGTCCTCATCTCCCACTGGTAACCTCTCAAACGAACCACAAACACTTGGGCTCTGAACTTGTTTAGCCTACTAAAACTTCCAACGTACACAGCATCTCCTGCTCAATCTGGCCAGAGCTCAACACCGAAATTGCGAACGTCCAGCCATTGCACTTACACTAAAGGTGCCAGCCCTGAAAGCTCTTGCTGGTCCTCATCTCCCACTGGTAACCTCTCAAACGAACCACAAACACTTGGGCTCTGAACTTGTTTAGCCTACTAAAACTTCCAACGTACACAGCCTCTCCTGCTCAATCTGGCCAAAATTCAACACCGGAATTGCGGACGTCCAGCGATTGCTCCTACACTAAAGGTGCCAGCCCTGAAAGCTCTTGCTGGTCCTCATCTCCCACTGGTAACCTCTCAAACGAACCACAAACACTTGGGCTCGGAACTTGTTTAGCCTACTAAAACTTCCAACGTACACAGCCTCTCCTGCTCAATTTGGCCAGAGCTCAACACCGGAATCACGAACGTCCAGGGATCGCTCCTACGCTAAAGGTGCCAGCCCTGAAAGCTCTTGCTGGTCCTCATCTCCCACTGGTAACCTCTCAAACGAACCACAAACACTTGCGCTCTGAACTTGTTTAGCCTACTAAAACTTCCAACGTACACAGCCTCTCCTGCTCAATCTGGCCAAAATTCAACACCGGAATTGCGAACGTCCAGCGATTGCTCCTACACTAAAGGTGCCAGCCCTGAAAGCTCTTGCTGGTCCTCATCTCCCACTGGTAACCTCTCAAACGAACCACAAACACTTGGGCTCTGAACTTGTTTAGCCTACTAAAACTTCCAACATACACAACCTCACCTGCTCAATCTGGCCAGAGCTCAACACCGGAATTGCGAACGTCCAGCGATTGCTCCTACACTAAAGGTGCCAGCCCTGAAAGCTCTTGCTGGTCCTCATCTCCCACTGGTAACCTCTCAAACGAACCACAAACACTTGCGCTCTGAACTTGTTTAGCCTACTAAAACTTCCAACGTACACAGCCTCTCCTGCTCAATTTGACCAGAGCTCAACACTGGAATCGTGAACGTCCAGGGATTGCTCCTACACTAAAGGTGCCAGCCCTGAAAGCTCTTGCTGGTCCTCATCTCCCACTGGTAACCTCTCAAATGAACCACAAACACTTGGGCTCTGAACTTGTTTAGCCTACTAAAACTTCCAACGTACACAGCCTCTCCTGCTCAATTTGGCCAGAGCTCAACACCGGAATCACGAACGTCCAGGGATTGTTCCTACACTAAAGGTGCCAGCCCTGAAAGCTCTTGCTGGTCCTCATCTCCCACTGGTAACCTCTCAAACGAACCACAAACACTTGGGCTCGGAACTTGTTTAGCCTACTAAAACTTCCAACGTACACAGCCTCTCCTGCTCAATCTGGCCAAAATTCAACACCGGAATTGCGAACGTACAGCGATTGCTCCTACACTAAAGGTGCCAGCCCTGAAAGCTCTTGCTGGTCCTCATCTCCCACTGGTAACCTCTCAAACGAACCACAAACACTTGGGCTCTGAACTTGTTTAGGCTACTAAAACTTCCAACGTACACTCCCTCGCCTGCTCAATTTGACCAGAGCTCAACACTGGAATCGTGAACGTCCAGGGATTGCTCCTACACTAAAGGTGCCAGCCCTGAAAGCTCTTGCTGGTCCTCATCTCCCACTGGTAACCTCTCAAACGAACCACAAACACTTGGGCTCTGAACTTGTTTAGCCTACTAAAACTTCCAACGTACACTCCCTCGCCTGCTCAATCTGGCCAGAGCTCAACACCGAAATAGCGAACGTCCAGCGATTGCTCCTACACTAAAGGTGCCAGCCCTGAAAGCTCTTGCTGGTCCTCATCTCCCACTGGTAACCTCTCAAACGAACCACAAACACTTGGGCTCTGAACTTGTTTAGCCTACTAAAACTTCCAACGTACACAGCCTCTCCTGCTCAATCTGGCCAGAGCTCAACACCGGAGTTGCGAACGTCCAGCGATTGCTCCTACACTAAAGGTGCCAGCCCTGAAAGCTCTTGCTGGTCCTCATCTCCCACTGGTAACCTCTCAAACGAACCACAAACACTTGGGCTCGGAACTTGTTTAGCCTACTAAAACTTCCAACGTACACAGCCTCTCCTGCTCAATCTGGCCAGAGCTCAACACCGAAATTGCGAACGTCCAGGGATTGCTCCTACACTAAAGGTGCCAGCCCTGAAAGCTCTTGCTGGTCCTCATCTCCCACTGGTAACCTCTCAAACGAACCACAAACACTTGGGCTCGGAACTTGTTTAGCCTACTAAAACTTCCAATGTACACAGCCTCTCCTGCTCAATCTGGCCAGAGCTCAACACTGGAATTGCGAACATCCAGCGATTGCTTCTACACTAAAGGTGCCAGCCCTGAAAGCTCTTGCTGGTCCTCATCTCCCACTGGTAACCTCTCAAACGAACCACAAACACTTGCGCTCTGAACTTGTTTAGCCTACTAAAACTTCCAACGTACACAGCCTCTCCTGCTCAATTTGACCAGAGCTCAACACTGGAATCGTGAACGTCCAGGGATTGCTCCTACACTAAAGGTGCCAGCCCTGAAAGCTCTTGCTGGTCCTCATCTCCCACTGGTAACCTCTCAAATGAACCACAAACACTTGGGCTCTGAACTTGTTTAGCCTACTAAAACTTCCAACGTACACAGCCTCTCCTGCTCAATTTGGCCAGAGCTCAACACCGGAATCACGAACGTCCAGGGATTGTTCCTACACTAAAGGTGCCAGCCCTGAAAGCTCTTGCTGGTCCTCATCTCCCACTGGTAACCTCTCAAACGAACCACAAACACTTGGGCTCTGAACTTGTTTAGCCTACTAAAACTTCCAACGTACACTCCCTCGCCTGCTCAATCTGGCCAAAATTCAAAACCGAAATTGCGAACGTCCAGCGATTGCTCCTACACTAAAGGTGCCAGCCCTGAAAGCTCTTACTGGTCCTCATCTCCCACTGGTAACCTCTCAAACGAACCACAAACACTTGGGCTCTGAACTTGTTTAGCCTACTAAAACTTCCAACGTACACAGCATCTCCTGCTCAATCTGGCCAGAGCTCAACACCGAAATTGCGAACGTCCAGCCATTGCACTTACACTAAAGGTGCCAGCCCTGAAAGCTCTTGCTGGTCCTCATCTCCCACTGGTAACCTCTCAAACGAACCACAAACACTTGGGCTCTGAACTTGTTTAGCCTACTAAAACTTCCAACGTACACAGCCTCTCCTGCTCAATCTGGCCAAAATTCAACACCGGAATTGCGGACGTCCAGCGATTGCTCCTACACTAAAGGTGCCAGCCCTGAAAGCTCTTGCTGGTCCTCATCTCCCACTGGTAACCTCTCAAACGAACCACAAACACTTGGGCTCGGAACTTGTTTAGCCTACTAAAACTTCCAACGTACACAGCCTCTCCTGCTCAATTTGGCCAGAGCTCAACACCGGAATCACGAACGTCCAGGGATCGCTCCTACGCTAAAGGTGCCAGCCCTGAAAGCTCTTGCTGGTCCTCATCTCCCACTGGTAACCTCTCAAACGAACCACAAACACTTGCGCTCTGAACTTGTTTAGCCTACTAAAACTTCCAACGTACACAGCCTCTCCTGCTCAATCTGGCCAAAATTCAACACCGGAATTGCGAACGTCCAGCGATTGCTCCTACACTAAAGGTGCCAGCCCTGAAAGCTCTTGCTGGTCCTCATCTCCCACTGGTAACCTCTCAAACGAACCACAAACACTTGGGCTCTGAACTTGTTTAGCCTACTAAAACTTCCAACATACACAGCCTCTCCTGCTCAATCTGGCCAGAGCTCAACACCGGAATTGCGAACGTCCAGCGATTGCTCCTACACTAAAGGTGCCAGCCCTGAAAGCTCTTGCTGGTCCTCATCTCCCACTGGTAACCTCTCAAACGAACCACAAACACTTGGGCTCGGAACTTGTTTAGCCTACTAAAACTTCCAACGTACACAGCCTCTCCTGCTCAATCTGGCCAAAATTCAACACCGAAATTGCGAACGTCCAGCGATTGCTCCTACACTAAAGGTGCCAGCCCTGAAAGCTCTTGCTGGTCCTCATCTCCCACTGGTAACCTCTCAAACGAACCACAAACACTTGGGCTCTGAACTTGTTTAGCCTACTAAAACTTCCAACGTACACAGCCTCTCCTGCTCAATCTGGCCAGAGCTCAACACCGGAATTACGAACGTCCAGCGATTGCTCCTACACTAAAGGTGCCAGCCCTGAAAGCTCTTGCTGGTCCTCATCTCCCACTGGTAACCTCTCAAACGAACCACAAACACTTGGGCTCGGAACTTGTTTAGCCTACTAAAACTTCCAACGTACACTCCCTCGCCTGCTCAATCTGGCCAGAGCTCCAACACCGGAATTGCGAACGTCCAGCGATTGCTCCTACACTAAAGGTGCCAGCCCTGAAAGCTCTTGCTGGTCCTCATCTCCCACTGGTAACCTCTCAAACGAACCACACACACTTGGGCTCTGAACTTGTTTAGCCTACTAAAACTTCCAACGTACACAGCCTCTCCTGCTCAATCTGGCCAAAATTCAACACCGAAATTGCGAACGTCCAGCGATTCCTTCTACACTAAAGGTGCTAGCCCTGAAAGCTCTTGCTGGTCCTCATCTCCCACTGGTAACCTCTCAAACGAACCAAAAACACTTGGGCTCGGAACTTGTTTAGTCTACTAAAACTTCCAACGTACACAGCCTCTCCTGCTCAATCTGGCCAGAGCTCAACACCGGAATTGCGAACGTCCAGCGATTGCTCCTACACTAAAGGTGCCAGCCCTGAAAGCTCTTGCTGGTCCTCATCTCCCACTGGTAACCTCTCAAACGAACCACAAACACTTGGGCTCGGAACTTGTTTAGCCTACTAAAACTTCCAACGTACACAGCCTCTCCTGCTCAATCTGGCCAAAATTCAACACCGGAATTGCGAACGTACAGCGATTGCTCCTACACTAAAGGTGCCAGCCCTGAAAGCTCTTGCTGGTCCTCATCTCCCACTGGTAACCTCTCAAACGAACCACAAACACTTGGGCTCTGAACTTGTTTAGGCTACTAAAACTTCCAACGTACACTCCCTCGCCTGCTCAATTTGACCAGAGTTCAACACTGGAATCGTGAACGTCCAGGGATTGCTCCTACACTAAAGGTGCCAGCCCTGAAAGCTCTTGCTGGTCCTCATCTCCCACTGGTAACCTCTCAAACGAACCACAAACACTTGGGCTCTGAACTTGTTTAGCCTACTAAAACTTCCAACGTACACTCCCTCGCCTGCTCAATCTGGCCAGAGCTCAACACCGAAATAGCGAACGTCCAGCGATTGCTCCTACACTAAAGGTGCCAGCCCTGAAAGCTCTTGCTGGTCCTCATCTCCCACTGGTAACCTCTCAAACGAACCACAAACACTTGGGCTCTGAACTTGTTTAGCCTACTAAAACTTCCAACGTACACAGCCTCTCCTGCTCAATCTGGCCAGAGCTCAACACCGGAGTTGCGAACGTCCAGCGATTGCTCCTACACTAAAGGTGCCAGCCCTGAAAGCTCTTGCTGGTCCTCATCTCCCACTGGTAACCTCTCAAACGAACCACAAACACTTGGGCTCGGAACTTGTTTAGCCTACTAAAACTTCCAACGTACACAGCCTCTCCTGCTCAATCTGGCCAGAGCTCAACACCGAAATTGCGAACGTCCAGCGATTGCTCCTACACTAAAGGTGCCAGCCCTGAAAGCTCTTGCTGGTCCTCATCTCCCACTGGTAACCTCTCAAACGAACCACAAACACTTGGGCTCGGAACTTGTTTAGCCTACTAAAACTTCCAATGTACACAGCCTCTCCTGCTCAATCTGGCCAGAGCTCAACACTGGAATTGCGAACATCCAGCGATTGCTTCTACACTAAAGGTGCCAGCCCTGAAAGCTCTTGCTGGTCCTCATCTCCCACTGGTAACCTCTCAAACGAACCACAAACACTTGCGCTCTGAACTTGTTTAGCCTACTAAAACTTCCAACGTACACAGCCTCTCCTGCTCAATTTGACCAGAGCTCAACACTGGAATCGTGAACGTCCAGGGATTGCTCCTACACTAAAGGTGCCAGCCCTGAAAGCTCTTGCTGGTCCTCATCTCCCACTGGTAACCTCTCAAATGAACCACAAACACTTGGGCTCTGAACTTGTTTAGCCTACTAAAACTTCCAACGTACACAGCCTCTCCTGCTCAATTTGGCCAGAGCTCAACACCGGAATCACGAACGTCCAGGGATTGTTCCTACACTAAAGGTGCCAGCCCTGAAAGCTCTTGCTGGTCCTCATCTCCCACTGGTAACCTCTCAAACGAACCACAAACACTTGGGCTCTGAACTTGTTTAGCCTACTAAAACTTCCAACGTACACTCCCTCGCCTGCTCAATCTGGCCAAAATTCAAAACCGAAATTGCGAACGTCCAGCGATTGCTCCTACACTAAAGGTGCCAGCCCTGAAAGCTCTTACTGGTCCTCATCTCCCACTGGTAACCTCTCAAACGAACCACAAACACTTGGGCTCTGAACTTGTTTAGCCTACTAAAACTTCCAACGTACACAGCCTCTCCTGCTCAATCTGGCCAAAATTCAACACCGGAATTGCGGACGTCCAGCGATTGCTCCTACACTAAAGGTGCCAGCCCTGAAAGCTCTTGCTGGTCCTCATCTCCCACTGGTAACCTCTCAAACGAACCACAAACACTTGGGCTCGGAACTTGTTTAGCCTACTAAAACTTCCAACGTACACAGCCTCTCCTGCTCAATTTGGCCAGAGCTCAACACCGGAATCACGAACGTCCAGGGATCGCTCCTACGCTAAAGGTGCCAGCCCTGAAAGCTCTTGCTGGTCCTCATCTCCCACTGGTAACCTCTCAAACGAACCACAAACACTTGCGCTCTGAACTTGTTTAGCCTACTAAAACTTCCAACGTACACAGCCTCTCCTGCTCAATCTGGCCAAAATTCAACACCGGAATTGCGAACGTCCAGCGATTGCTCCTACACTAAAGGTGCCAGCCCTGAAAGCTCTTGCTGGTCCTCATCTCCCACTGGTAACCTCTCAAACGAACCACAAACACTTGGGCTCTGAACTTGTTTAGCCTACTAAAACTTCCAACATACACAGCCTCTCCTGCTCAATCTGGCCAGAGCTCAACACCGGAATTGCGAACGTCCAGCGATTGCTCCTACACTAAAGGTGCCAGCCCTGAAAGCTCTTGCTGGTCCTCATCTCCCACTGGTAACCTCTCAAACGAACCACAAACACTTGGGCTCGGAACTTGTTTAGCCTACTAAAACTTCCAACGTACACAGCCTCTCCTGCTCAATCTGGCCAAAATTCAACACCGAAATTGCGAACGTCCAGCGATTGCTCCTACACTAAAGGTGCCAGCCCTGAAAGCTCTTGCTGGTCCTCATCTCCCACTGGTAACCTCTCAAACGAACCACAAACACTTGGGCTCTGAACTTGTTTAGCCTACTAAAACTTCCAACGTACACAGCCTCTCCTGCTCAATCTGGCCAGAGCTCAACACCGGAATTACGAACGTCCAGCGATTGCTCCTACACTAAAGGTGCCAGCCCTGAAAGCTCTTGCTGGTCCTCATCTCCCACTGGTAACCTCTCAAACGAACCACAAACACTTGGGCTCGGAACTTGTTTAGCCTACTAAAACTTCCAACGTACACTCCCTCGCCTGCTCAATCTGGCCAGAGCTCCAACACCGGAATTGCGAACGTCCAGCGATTGCTCCTACACTAAAGGTGCCAGCCCTGAAAGCTCTTGCTGGTCCTCATCTCCCACTGGTAACCTCTCAAACGAACCACACACACTTGGGCTCTGAACTTGTTTAGCCTACTAAAACTTCCAACGTACACAGCCTCTCCTGCTCAATCTGGCCAAAATTCAACACCGAAATTGCGAACGTCCAGCGATTCCTTCTACACTAAAGGTGCTAGCCCTGAAAGCTCTTGCTGGTCCTCATCTCCCACTGGTAACCTCTCAAACGAACCAAAAACACTTGGGCTCGGAACTTGTTTAGTCTACTAAAACTTCCAACGTACACAGCCTCTCCTGCTCAATCTGGCCAGAGCTCAACACCGGAATTGCGAACGTCCAGCGATTGCTCCTACACTAAAGGTGCCAGCCCTGAAAGCTCTTGCTGGTCCTCATCTCCCACTGGTAACCTCTCAAACGAACCACAAACACTTGGGCTCGGAACTTGTTTAGCCTACTAAAACTTCCAACATACACAGCCTCTCCTGCTCAATTTGGCCAGAGCTCAACACCGGAATTGCGAACGTCCAGCGATTGCTCCTACACTAAAGGTGCCAGCCCTGAAAGCTCTTGCTGGTCCTCATCTCCCACTGGTAACCTCTCAAACGAACCACAAACACTTGGGCTCTGAACTTGTTTAGCCTACTAAAACTTCCAACGTACACAGCCTCTCCTGCTCAATCTGGCCAGAGCTCAACACCGGAATTGCAAACGTCCAGCGATTGCTTCTGCACTAAAGGTGCCAGCCCTGAAAGCTCTTGCTGGTCCTCATCTCCCACTGGTAACCTCTCAAACGAACCACAAACACTTGAGCTCTGAACTTGTTTAGCCTACTAAAACTTCCAACGTACACAGCCTCTCCTGCTCAATCTGGCCAGAGCTCAACACCGGAATTGCGAACGTCCAGCGATAGCTCCCACACTAAAGGTGCAGCCCTGAAAGCTCTTGCTGGTCCTCATCTCCCACTGGTAACCTCTCAAACGAACCACAAACACTTGGGCTCTGAACTTGTTTAGCCTACTAAAACTTCCAACGTACACTCCCTCGCCTGCTCAGTCTGGCCAGAGCTCAACAGCGAAATTGCGAACGTCCAGCGATTGCTCCTACACTAAAGGTGCCAGCCCTGAAAGCTCTTGCTGGTCCTCATCTCCCACTGGTAACCTCTCAAACGAACCACAAACACTTGGGCTCTGAACTTGTTTAGCCTACTAAAACTTCCAACGTACACTCCCTCACCTGCTCAATCTGGCCAGAGCTCAACACCGGAATCGCGAACGTCCAGGGATTGCTCCTACACTAAAGGTGCCAGCCCTGAAAGCTCTTGCTGGTCCTCATCTCCCACTGGTAACCTCTCAAACGAACCACAAACACTTGAGCTCTGAACTTGTTTAGCCTACTAAAACTTCCAACGTACACAGCCTCTCCTGCTCAATCTGGCCAGAGCTCAACACCGGAATTGCGAACGTCCAGCGATAGCTCCCACACTAAAGGTGCAGCCCTGAAAGCTCTTGCTGGTCCTCATCTCCCACTGGTAACCTCTCAAACGAACCACAAACACTTGGGCTCTGAACTTGTTTAGCCTACTAAAACTTCCAACGTACACTCCCTAGCCTGCTCAGTCTGGCCAGAGCTCAACAGCGAAATTGCGAACGTCCAGCGATTGCTCCTACACTAAAGGTGCCAGCCCTGAAAGCTCTTGCTGGTCCTCATCTCCCACTGGTAACCTCTCAAACGAACCACAAACACTTGGGCTCTGAACTTGTTTAGCCTACTAAAACTTCCAACGTACACTCCCTCACCTGCTCAATCTGGCCAAAGCTCAACACCGGAATCGCGAACGTCCAGGGATTGCTCCTACACTAAAGGTGCCAGCCCTGAAAGCTCTTGCTGCTCCTCATCTCCCACTGGTAACCTCTCAAACGAACCACAAACACTTGGGCTCTGAACTTGTTTAGCCTACTAAAACTTCCAACGTACACAGCCTCTCCTGCTCAATTTGGCCAGAGCTCAACACTGGAATCGCGAATGTCCAGCCATTGCTCCTACACTAAAGGTGCCAGCCCTGAAAGCTCTTGCTGGTCCTCATCTCCCACTGGTAACCTCTCAAACGAACCACAAACACTTGGGCTCGGAACTTGTTTAGCCTACTAAAACTTCCAACGTACACTCCCTCGCCTGCTCAATCTGGCCAGAGCTCAACACCGGAATTGCGAACGTCCAGCGATTGCTTCTACACTAAAGGTGCCAGCCCTGAAAGCTCTTGCTGGTCCTCATCTCCCACTGGTAACCTCTCAAACGAACCACAAACACTTGGGCTCTGAACTTGTTTAGCCTACTAAAACTTCCAACGTACACAGCCTCTCCTGCTCAATCTGGCCAGAGCTCAACACCGAAATTGCGAACGTCCAGCGATTGCTCCTACACTAAAGGTGCCAGCCCTGAAAGCTCTTGCTGGTCCTCATCTCCCACTGGTAACCTCTCAAACGAACCACAAACACTTGGGCTCTGAACTTGTTTAGCCTACTAAAACTTCCAACGTACACAGCCTCTCCTGCTCAATCTGGCCAAAATTCAACACCGAAATTGCGAACGTCCAGCGATTGCTCCTACACTAAAGGTGCCAGCCCTGAAAGCTCTTGCTGGTCCTCATCTCCCACTGGTAACCTCTCAAACGAACCACAAACACTTGGGCTCTGAACTTGTTTAGCCTACTAAAACTTCCAACGTACACAGCCTCTCCTGCTCAATCGGGCCAAAATTCAACACCGGAATTGCGGACGTCCAGCGATTGCTCCTACACTAAAGGTGCCAGCCCTGAAAGCTCTTGCTGGTCCTCATCTCCCACTGGTAACCTCTCAAACGAACCACAAACACTTGGGCTCTGAACTTGTTTAGCCTACTAAAACTTCCAACGTACACAGCCTCTCCTGCTCAATTTGGCCAGAGCTCAACACCGGAATCACGAACGTCCAGGGATTGCTCCTACGCTAAAGGTGCCAGCCCTGAAAGCTCTTGCTGGTCCTCATCTCCCACTGGTAACCTCTCAAACGAACCACAAACACTTGCGCTCTGAACTTGTTTAGCCTACTAAAACTTCCAACGTACACAGCCTCTCCTGCTCAATCTGGCCAAAATTCAACACCGGAATTGCGAACGTCCAGCGATTGCTCCTACACTAAAGGTGCCAGCCCTGAAAGCTCTTGCTGGTCCTCATCTCCCACTGGTAACCTCTCAAACGAACCACAAACACTTGGGCTCGGAACTTGTTTAGCCTACTAAAACTTCCAACATACACAGCCTCTCCTGCTCAATCTGGCCAGAGCTCAACACCGGAATTGCGAACGTCCAGCGATTGCTCCTACACTAAAGGTGCCAGCCCTGAAAGCTCTTGCTGGTCCTCATCTCCCACTGGTAACCTCTCAAACGAACCACAAACACTTGGGCTCGGAACTTGTTTAGCCTACTAAAACTTCCAACGTACACAGCCTCTCCTGCTCAATCTGGCCAAAATTCAACACCGAAATTGCGAACGTCCAGGGATTGCTCCTACACTAAAGGTGCCAGCCCTGAAAGCTCTTGCTGGTCCTCATCTCCCACTGGTAACCTCTCAAACGAACCACAAACACTTGGGCTCGGAACTTGTTTAGCCTACTAAAACTTCCAACGTACACAGCCTCTCCTGCTCAATCTGGCCAGAGCTCAACACCGGAATTACGAACGTCCAGCGATTGCTCCTACACTAAAGGTGCCAGCCCTGAAAGCTCTTGCTGGTCCTCATCTCCCACTGGTAACCTCTCAAACGAACCACAAACACTTGGGATCGGAACTTGTTTAGCCTACTAAAACTTCCAACGTACACTCCCTCGCCTGCTCAATCTGGCCAGAGCTCAACACCGGAATTGCGAACGTCCAGCGATTGCTCCTACACTAAAGGTGCCAGCCCCGAAAGCTCTTGCTGGTCCTCATCTCCCACTGGTAACCTCTCAAACGAACCACACACACTTGGGCTCTGAACTTGTTTAGCCTACTAAAACTTCCAACGTACACAGCCTCTCCTGCTCAATCTGGCCAAAATTCAACACCGAAATTGCGAACGTCCAGCGATTCCTTCTACACTAAAGGTGCTAGCCCTGAAAGCTCTTGCTGGTCCTCATCTCCCACTGGTAACCTCTCAAACGAACCAAAAACACTTGGGCTCGGAACTTGTTTAGCCTACTAAAACTTCCAACGTACACAGCCTCTCCTGCTCAATCTGGCCAGAGCTCAACACCGGAATTGCGAACGTCCAGCGATTGCTCCTACACTAAAGGTGCCAGCCCTGAAAGCTCTTGCTGGTCCTCATCTCCCACTGGTAACCTCTCAAACGAACCACAAACACTTGGGCTCTGAACTTGTTTAGCCTACTAAAACTTCCAACATACACAGCCTCTCCTGCTCAATTTGGCCAGAGCTCAACACCGGAATTGCGAACGTCCAGCGATTGCTCCTACACTAAAGGTGCCAGCCCTGAAAGCTCTTGCTGGTCCTCATCTCCCACTGGTAACCTCTCAAACGAACCACAAACACTTGGGCTCTGAACTTGTTTAGCCTACTAAAACTTCCAACGTACACAGCCTCTCCTGCTCAATCTGGCCAGAGCTCAACACCGGAATTGCGAACGTCCAGCGATAGCTCCCACACTAAAGGTGCAGCCCTGAAAGCTCTTGCTGGTCCTCATCTCCCACTGGTAACCTCTCAAACGAACCACAAACACTTGGGCTCTGAACTTGTTTAGCCTACTAAAACTTCCAACGTACACTCCCTAGCCTGCTCAGTCTGGCCAGAGCTCAACAGCGAAATTGCGAACGTCCAGCGATTGCTCCTACACTAAAGGTGCCAGCCCTGAAAGCTCTTGCTGGTCCTCATCTCCCACTGGTAACCTCTCAAACGAACCACAAACACTTGGGCTCTGAACTTGTTTAGCCTACTAAAACTTCCAACGTACACAGCCTCTCCTGCTCAATTTGGCCAGAGCTCAACACCGGAATCACGAACGTCCAGGGATTGCTCCTACGCTAAAGGTGCCAGCCCTGAAAGCTCTTGCTGGTCCTCATCTCCCACTGGTAACCTCTCAAACGAACCACAAACACTTGAGCTCTGAACTTGTTTAGCCTACTAAAACTTCCAACGTACACAGCCTCTCCTGCTCAATCTGGCCAGAGCTCAACACCGGAATTGCGAACGTCCAGCGATAGCTCCCACACTAAAGGTGCAGCCCTGAAAGCTCTTGCTGGTCCTCATCTCCCACTGGTAACCTCTCAAACGAACCACAAACACTTGGGCTCTGAACTTGTTTAGCCTACTAAAACTTCCAACGTACACTCCCTAGCCTGCTCAGTCTGGCCAGAGCTCAACAGCGAAATTGCGAACGTCCAGCGATTGCTCCTACACTAAAGGTGCCAGCCCTGAAAGCTCTTGCTGGTCCTCATCTCCCACTGGTAACCTCTCAAACGAACCACAAACACTTGGGCTCTGAACTTGTTTAGCCTACTAAAACTTCCAACGTACACTCCCTCACCTGCTCAATCTGGCCAGAGCTCAACACCGGAATCGCGAACGTCCAGGGATTGCTCCTACACTAAAGGTGCCAGCCCTGAAAGCTCTTGCTGCTCCTCATCTCCCACTGGTAACCTCTCAAACGAACCACAAACACTTGGCCTCTGAACTTGTTTAGCCTACTAAAACTTCCAACGTACACAGCCTCTCCTGCTCAATTTGGCCAGAGCTCAACACTGGAATCGCGAATGTCCAGCCATTGCTCCTACACTAAAGGTGCCAGCCCTGAAAGCTCTTGCTGGTCCTCATCTCCCACTGGTAACCTCTCAAACGAACCACAAACACTTGGGCTTGGAACTTGTTTAGCCTACTAAAACTTCCAACGTACACTCCCTCGCCTGCTCAATCTGGCCAGAGCTCCAACACCGGAATTGCGAACGTCCAGCGATTGCTCCTACACTAAAGGTGCCAGCCCTGAAAGCTCTTGCTGGTCCTCATCTCCCACTGGTAACCTCTCAAACGAACCACACACACTTGGGCTCTGAACTTGTTTAGCCTACTAAAACTTCCAACGTACACAGCCTCTCCTGCTCAATCTGGCCAAAATTCAACACCGAAATTGCGAACGTCCAGCGATTGCTTCTACACTAAAGGTGCTAGCCCTGAAAGCTCTTGCTGGTCCTCATCTCCCACTGGTAACCTCTCAAACGAACCACAAACACTTGGGCTCTGAACTTGTTTAGCCTACTAAAACTTCCAACGTACACAGCCTCTCCTGCTCAATCTGGCCAGAGCTCAACACCGGAATTGCGAACGTCCAGCGATTGCTCCTACACTAAAGGTGCCAGCCCTGAAAGCTCTTGCTGGTCCTCATCTCCCACTGGTAACCTCTCAAACGAACCACAAACACTTGGGCTCTGAACTTGTTTAGCCTACTAAAACTTCCAACGTACACAGCCTCTCCTGCTCAATCTGGCCAGAGCTCAACACAGGAATTGCGAACGTCCAGCGATTGCTCCTACACTAAAGGTGCCAGCCCTGAAAGCTCTTGCTGGTCCTCATCTCCCACTGGTAACCTCTCAAACGAACCACAAACACTTGGGCTCTGAACTTGTTTAGCCTACTAAAACTTCCAACGTACACAGCCTCTCCTGCTCAATCTGGCCAAAATTCAATACTGAAATTGCGAACGTCCAGCGATTGCTCCTACACTAAAGGTGCCAGCCCTGAAAGCTCTTGCTGGTCCTCATCTCCCACTGGTAGCCTCTCAAACGAACCACAAACACGGGCTCTGAACTTGTTTAGCCTACTAAAACTTCCAACGTACACAGCCTCTCCTGCTCAATCTGGCCAGAGCTCAACACCGAAATTGCGAACGTCCAGCGATTGCTCCTACACTAAAGGTGCCAGCCCTGAAAGCTCTTGCTGGTCCTCATCTCCCACTGGGAACCTCTCAAACGAACCACAAACACTTGGGCTCTGAACTTGTTTAGCCTACTAAAACTTCCAACGTACACAGCTTCGCCTGCTCAATCTGGCCAGAGCTCAACACCGAAATTGCGAACGTCCGGGGATTGCTCCTACACTAAAGGTGCCAGCCCTGAAAGCTCTTGCTGGTCCTCATCTCCCACTGGTAACCTCTCAATCGAACCACAAACACTTGGGCTCTGAACTTGTTTAGCCTACTAAAACTTCCAACGTACACTCCCTCGCCTGCTCAATCTGGCCAGAGCTCCAACACCGGAATTGCGAACGTCCAGCGATTGCTCCTACACTAAAGATGCCAGCCCTGAAAGCTCTTGCTGGTCCTCATCTCCCACTGGTAACCTCTCAAACGAACCACAAACACTTGGGCTCGGAACTTGTTTAGCCTACTAAAACTTCCAACGTACACAGCCTCTCCTGCTCAATCTGGCCAAAATTCAACACGGATATACCGAACGTCCAGCGATTGCTCATACACTAAAGGTGCTAGCCACGAAAGCTCTTGCTGGTCCTCATCTCCCACTGGTAACCTCTCAAACGAACCACAAACACTTGGGATCGGAACTTGTTTAGCCTACTAAAACTTCCAACGTACACAGCCTCTCCTGCTCAATTTGGCCAGAGCTCAACACCGGAATCGCGAACGTCCAGGGATTGCTCCTACACTAAAGGTGCCAGCCCTGAAAGCTCTTGCTGGTCCTCATCTCCCACTGGTAACCTCTCAAACGAACCACAAACACTTGGGCTCTGAACTTGTTTAGCCTACTAAAACTTCCAACGTACACAGCCTCTCCTGCTCAATCTGTCCAGAGCTCAACACCGGAATTGCGAATGTCCAGCCATTGCTCCTACACTAAAGGTGCCAGCCCTGAAAGCTCTTGCTGGTCCTCATCTCCCACTGGTAACCTCTCAAACGAACCACAAACACTTGGGCTCTGAACTTGTTTAGCCTACTAAAACTTCCAACGTACACTCCCTCGCCTGCTCAATCTGGCCAGAGCTCAACACCGGAATTGCGAACGTCCAGCGATTGCTTCTACACTAAAGGTGCCAGCCCTGAAAGCTCTTGCTGGTCCTCATCTCCCACTGGTAACCTCTCAAACGAACCACAAACACTTGGCCTCTGAACTTGTTTAGCCTACTAAAACTTCCAACGTACACAGCCTCTCCTGCTCAATCTGGCCAGAGCTCAACACCGGAATTACGAACGTCCAGCGATTGCTCCTACACTAAAGGTGCCAGCCCTGAAAGCTCTTGCTGGTCCTCATCTCCCACTGGTAACCTCTCAAACGAACCACAAACACTTGGGCTCTGAACTTGTTTAGCCTACTAAAACTTCCAACGTACACTCCCTCGCCTGCTCAATCTGGCCAGAGCTCCAACACCGGAATTGCGAACGTCCAGCGATTGCTCCTACACTAAAGGTGCCAGCCCTGAAAGCTCTTGCTGGTCCTCATCTCCCACTGGTAACCTCTCAAACGAACCACACACACTTGGGCTCTGAACTTGTTTAGCCTACTAAAACTTCCAACGTACACAGCCTCTCCTGCTCAATCTGGCCAAAATTCTATACTGAAATTGCGAACGTCCAGCGATTGCTCCTACACTAAAGGTGCCAGCCCTGAAAGCTCTTGCTGGTCCTCATCTCCCACTGGTAGCCTCTCAAACGAACCACAAACACGGGCTCTGAACTTGTTTAGCCTAGTAAAACTTCCAACGTACACAGCCTCTCCTGCTCAATCTGGCCAGAGCTCAACACCGGAATTGCGAACGTCCAGCGATTGCTCCTACACTAAAGGTGCCAGCCCTGAAAGCTCTTGCTGGTCCTCATCTCCCACTGGCAACCTCTCAAACGAACCACAAACACTTGGGCTCGGAACTTGTTTAGCCTACTAAAACTTCCAACGTACACAGCCTCTCCTGCTCAATCTGGCCAGAGCTCAACACCGAAATTGCGAACGTCCGGGGATTGCTCCTACACTAAAGGTGCCAGCCCTGAAAGCTCTTTCTGGTCCTCATCTCCCACTGGTAACCTCTCAATCGAACCACAAACACTTGGGCTCTGAACTTGTTTAGCCTACTAAAACTTCCAACGTACACTCCCTCGCCTGCTCAATCTGGCCAGAGCTCCAACACCGGAATTGCGAACGTCCAGCGATTGCTCCTACACTAAAGGTGCCAACCCTGAAAGCTCTTGCTGGTCCTCATCTCCCACTGGTAACCTCTCAAACGAACCACAAACACTTGGGCTCGGAACTTGTTTAGCCTACTAAAACTTCCAACGTACACAGCCTCTCCTGCTCAATCTGGCCAAAATTCAACACGGATATACCAAACGTCCAGCGATTGCTCATACACTAAAGGTGCTAGCCATGAAAGCTCTTGCTGGTCCTCATCTCCCACTGGTAACCTCTCAAACGAACCACAAACACTTGGGCTCGGAACTTGTTTAGCCTACTAAAACTTCCAACGTACACTCCCTCGCCTGCTCAATCTGTGCAGAGCTCAACACCGGAATTGCGAATGTCCAGCCATTGCTCCTACACTAAAGGTGCCAGCCCTGAAAGCTCTTGCTGGTCCTCATCTCCCACTGGGAACCTCTCAAACGAACCACAAACACTTGGGCTCTGAACTTGTTTAGCCTACTAAAACTTCGAACGTACACAGCCTCTCCTGCTCAATCTGGCCAAAATTCAACACCGAAATTGCGAACGTCCAGGGATTGCTCCTACACTAAAGGTGCCAGCCCTGAAAGCTCTTGCTGGTCCTCATCTCCCACTGGTAACCTCTCAAACGAACCACAAACACTTGAGCTCTGAAATTGTTTAGCCTACTAAAACTTCCAACGTACACAGCCTCTCCTGCTCAATCTGGCCAGAGCTCAACACCGGAATTGCGAACGTCCAGCGATAGCTCCCACACTAAAGGTGCAGCCCTGAAAGCTCTTGCTGGTCCTCATCTCCCACTGGTAACCTCTCAAACGAACCACAAACACTTGGGCTCTGAACTTGTTTAGCCTACTAAAACTTCCAACGTACACTCCCTAGCCTGCTCAGTCTGGCCAGAGCTCAACAGCGAAATTGCGAACGTCCAGCGATTGCTCCTACACTAAAGGTGCCAGCCCTGAAAGCTCTTGCTGGTCCTCATCTCCCACTGGTAACCTCTCAAACGAACCACAAACACTTGGGCTCTGAACTTGTTTAGCCTACTAAAACTTCCAACGTACACAGCCTCTCCTGCTCAATTTGGCCAGAGCTCAACACCGGAATCACGAACGTCCAGGGATTGCTCCTACGCTAAAGGTGCCAGCCCTGAAAGCTCTTGCTGGTCCTCATCTCCCACTGGTAACCTCTCAAACGAACCACAAACACTTGAGCTCTGAACTTGTTTAGCCTACTAAAACTTCCAACGTACACAGCCTCTCCTGCTCAATCTGGCCAGAGCTCAACACCGGAATTGCGAACGTCCAGCGATAGCTCCCACACTAAAGGTGCAGCCCTGAAAGCTCTTGCTGGTCCTCATCTCCCACTGGTAACCTCTCAAACGAACCACAAACACTTGGGCTCTGAACTTGTTTAGCCTACTAAAACTTCCAACGTACACTCCCTAGCCTGCTCAGTCTGGCCAGAGCTCAACAGCGAAATTGCGAACGTCCAGCGATTGCTCCTACACTAAAGGTGCCAGCCCTGAAAGCTCTTGCTGGTCCTCATCTCCCACTGGTAACCTCTCAAACGAACCACAAACACTTGGGCTCTGAACTTGTTTAGCCTACTAAAACTTCCAACGTACACTCCCTCACCTGCTCAATCTGGCCAGAGCTCAACACCGGAATCGCGAACGTCCAGGGATTGCTCCTACACTAAAGGTGCCAGCCCTGAAAGCTCTTGCTGCTCCTCATCTCCCACTGGTAACCTCTCAAACGAACCACAAACACTTGGCCTCTGAACTTGTTTAGCCTACTAAAACTTCCAACGTACACAGCCTCTCCTGCTCAATTTGGCCAGAGCTCAACACTGGAATCGCGAATGTCCAGCCATTGCTCCTACACTAAAGGTGCCAGCCCTGAAAGCTCTTGCTGGTCCTCATCTCCCACTGGTAACCTCTCAAACGAACCACAAACACTTGGGCTTGGAACTTGTTTAGCCTACTAAAACTTCCAACGTACACTCCCTCGCCTGCTCAATCTGGCCAGAGCTCCAACACCGGAATTGCGAACGTCCAGCGATTGCTCCTACACTAAAGGTGCCAGCCCTGAAAGCTCTTGCTGGTCCTCATCTCCCACTGGTAACCTCTCAAACGAACCACACACACTTGGGCTCTGAACTTGTTTAGCCTACTAAAACTTCCAACGTACACAGCCTCTCCTGCTCAATCTGGCCAAAATTCAACACCGAAATTGCGAACGTCCAGCGATTGCTTCTACACTAAAGGTGCTAGCCCTGAAAGCTCTTGCTGGTCCTCATCTCCCACTGGTAACCTCTCAAACGAACCACAAACACTTGGGCTCTGAACTTGTTTAGCCTACTAAAACTTCCAACGTACACAGCCTCTCCTGCTCAATCTGGCCAGAGCTCAACACCGGAATTGCGAACGTCCAGCGATTGCTCCTACACTAAAGGTGCCAGCCCTGAAAGCTCTTGCTGGTCCTCATCTCCCACTGGTAACCTCTCAAACGAACCACAAACACTTGGGCTCTGAACTTGTTTAGCCTACTAAAACTTCCAACGTACACAGCCTCTCCTGCTCAATCTGGCCAGAGCTCAACACAGGAATTGCGAACGTCCAGCGATTGCTCCTACACTAAAGGTGCCAGCCCTGAAAGCTCTTGCTGGTCCTCATCTCCCACTGGTAACCTCTCAAACGAACCACAAACACTTGGGCTCTGAACTTGTTTAGCCTACTAAAACTTCCAACGTACACAGCCTCTCCTGCTCAATCTGGCCAAAATTCAATACTGAAATTGCGAACGTCCAGCGATTGCTCCTACACTAAAGGTGCCAGCCCTGAAAGCTCTTGCTGGTCCTCATCTCCCACTGGTAGCCTCTCAAACGAACCACAAACACGGGCTCTGAACTTGTTTAGCCTACTAAAACTTCCAACGTACACAGCCTCTCCTGCTCAATCTGGCCAGAGCTCAACACCGAAATTGCGAACGTCCAGCGATTGCTCCTACACTAAAGGTGCCAGCCCTGAAAGCTCTTGCTGGTCCTCATCTCCCACTGGGAACCTCTCAAACGAACCACAAACACTTGGGCTCTGAACTTGTTTAGCCTACTAAAACTTCCAACGTACACAGCTTCGCCTGCTCAATCTGGCCAGAGCTCAACACCGAAATTGCGAACGTCCGGGGATTGCTCCTACACTAAAGGTGCCAGCCCTGAAAGCTCTTGCTGGTCCTCATCTCCCACTGGTAACCTCTCAATCGAACCACAAACACTTGGGCTCTGAACTTGTTTAGCCTACTAAAACTTCCAACGTACACTCCCTCGCCTGCTCAATCTGGCCAGAGCTCCAACACCGGAATTGCGAACGTCCAGCGATTGCTCCTACACTAAAGATGCCAGCCCTGAAAGCTCTTGCTGGTCCTCATCTCCCACTGGTAACCTCTCAAACGAACCACAAACACTTGGGCTCGGAACTTGTTTAGCCTACTAAAACTTCCAACGTACACAGCCTCTCCTGCTCAATCTGGCCAAAATTCAACACGGATATACCGAACGTCCAGCGATTGCTCATACACTAAAGGTGCTAGCCACGAAAGCTCTTGCTGGTCCTCATCTCCCACTGGTAACCTCTCAAACGAACCACAAACACTTGGGATCGGAACTTGTTTAGCCTACTAAAACTTCCAACGTACACAGCCTCTCCTGCTCAATTTGGCCAGAGCTCAACACCGGAATCGCGAACGTCCAGGGATTGCTCCTACACTAAAGGTGCCAGCCCTGAAAGCTCTTGCTGGTCCTCATCTCCCACTGGTAACCTCTCAAACGAACCACAAACACTTGGGCTCTGAACTTGTTTAGCCTACTAAAACTTCCAACGTACACAGCCTCTCCTGCTCAATCTGTCCAGAGCTCAACACCGGAATTGCGAATGTCCAGCCATTGCTCCTACACTAAAGGTGCCAGCCCTGAAAGCTCTTGCTGGTCCTCATCTCCCACTGGTAACCTCTCAAACGAACCACAAACACTTGGGCTCTGAACTTGTTTAGCCTACTAAAACTTCCAACGTACACTCCCTCGCCTGCTCAATCTGGCCAGAGCTCAACACCGGAATTGCGAACGTCCAGCGATTGCTTCTACACTAAAGGTGCCAGCCCTGAAAGCTCTTGCTGGTCCTCATCTCCCACTGGCAACCTCTCAAACGAACCACAAACACTTGGCCTCTGAACTTGTTTAGCCTACTAAAACTTCCAACGTACACAGCCTCTCCTGCTCAATCTGGCCAGAGCTCAACACCGAAATTGCGAACGTCCGGGATTGCTCCTACACTAAAGGTGCCAGCCCTGAAAGCTCTTGCTGGTCCTCATCTCCCACTGGTAACCTCTCAATCGAACCACAAACACTTGGGCTCTGAACTTGTTTAGCCTACTAAAACTTCCAACGTACACTCCCTCGCCTGCTCAATCTGGCCAGAGCTCCAACACCGGAATTGCGAACGTCCAGCGATTGCTCCTACACTAAAGGTGCCAACCCTGAAAGCTCTTGCTGGTCCTCATCTCCCACTGGTAACCTCTCAAACGAACCACAAACACTTGGGCTCGGAACTTGTTTAGCCTACTAAAACTTCCAACGTACACAGCCTCTCCTGCTCAATCTGGCCAAAATTCAACACGGATATACCAAACGTCCAGCGATTGCTCATACACTAAAGGTGCTAGCCATGAAAGCTCTTGCTGGTCCTCATCTCCCACTGGTAACCTCTCAAACGAACCACAAACACTTGGGCTCGGAACTTGTTTAGCCTACTAAAACTTCCAACGTACACTCCCTCGCCTGCTCAATCTGTGCAGAGCTCAACACCGGAATTGCGAATGTCCAGCCATTGCTCCTACACTAAAGGTGCCAGCCCTGAAAGCTCTTGCTGGTCCTCATCTCCCACTGGGAACCTCTCAAACGAACCACAAACACTTGGGCTCTGAACTTGTTTAGCCTACTAAAACTTCGAACGTACACAGCCTCTCCTGCTCAATCTGGCCAAAATTCAACACCGAAATTGCGAACGTCCAGGGATTGCTCCTACACTAAAGGTGCCAGCCCTGAAAGCTCTTGCTGGTCCTCATCTCCCACTGGTAACCTCTCAAACGAACCACACACAGTTGGGCTCGGAACTTGTTTAGCCTACTAAAACTTCCAACGTACACAGCCTCTCCTGCTCAATTTGGCCAGAGCTCAACACCGGAATCGCGAACGTCCAGGGATTGCTCCTACACTAAAGGTGCCAGCCCTGAAAGCTCTTGCTGGTCCTCATCTCCCACTGGTAACCTCTCAAACGAACCACAAACACTTGGGCTCTGAACTTGTTTAGCCTACTAAAACTTCCAACGTACACAGCCTCTCCTGCTCAATTTGGCCAGAGCTCAACACCGGAATCACGAACGTCCAGGGATTGCTCCTACGCTAAGGGTGCCAGCCCTGAAAGCTCTTGCTGGTCCTCATCTCCCACTGGTAACCTCTCAAACGAACCACAAACACTTGGGCTCGGAACTTGTTTAGCCTACTAAAACTTCCAACGTACACAGCCTCTCCTGCTCAATCTGGCCAAAATTCAACACCGGAATTGCGAACGTCCAGCGATTGCTCCTACACTAAAGGTGCCAGCCCTGAAAGCTCTTCCTGGTCCTCATCTCCCACTGGTAACCTCTCAAACGAACCACAAACACTTGGGCTCGGAAGTTGTTTAGCCTACTAAAACTTCCAACGTACACAGCCTCTCCTGCTCAATCTGGCCAGAGCTCCAACACCGGAATTGCGAACGTCCAGGGATTGCTCCTACACTAAAGGTGCCAGCCCTGAAAGCTCTTGCTGGTCCTCATCTCCCACTGGTAACCTCTCAAACGAACCACAAACACTTGGGCTCTGAACTTGTTTAGCCTACTAAAACTTCCAACGTACACAGCCTCTCCTGCTCAATTTGGCCAGAGCTCAACACCGGAATCACGAACGTCCAGGGATTGCTCCTACACTAAAGGTGCCAGCCCTGAAAGCTCTTGCTGGTCCTCATCTCCCACTGGTAACCTCTCAAACGAACCACAAACACTTGGGCTCGGAACTTGTTTAGCCTACTAAAACTTCCAACGTACACAGCCTCTCCTGCTCAATCATGCCTGAGCTCAACACCGAAATTGCGAACGTCCAGGGATTGTTCCTACACTAAAGGTGCCAGCCCTGAAAGCTCTTGCTGGTCCTCATCTCCCACTGGTAACCTCTCAAACGAACCACAAACACTTGGGATCGGAACTTGTTTAGCCTACTAAAACTTCCAACGTACACAGCCTCTCCTGCTCAATCTGGCCAGAGCTCAACACCGAAATTGCGAACGTCCAGGTATTGCTCCTACACTAAAGGTGCCAGCCCTGAAAGCTCTTGCTGGTCCTCATCTCCCACTGGTAACCTCTCAAACGAACCACAAACACTTGCGCTCTGAACTTGTTTAGCCTACTAAAACTTCCAACGTACACAGCCTCTCCTGCTCAATCTGGCCAGAGCTCCAACACCGGAATTACGAACGTCCAGCGATTGTTCCTACACTAAAGGTGCTAGCCCTGAAAGCTCTTGCTGGTCCTCATCTCCCACTGGTAACCTCTCAAACGAACCACAAACACTTGGGCTCGGAACTTGTTTAGCCTACTAAAACTTCCAACGTACACAGCCTCTCCTGCTCAATCTGGCCAGAGCTCAACACCGGAATTACGAACGTCCAGCGATTGCTCCTACACTAAAGGTGCCAGCCCTGAAAGCTCTTGCTGGTCCTCATCTCCCACTGGTAACCTCTCAAACGAACCACAAACACTTGGGCTCTGAACTTGTTTAGCCTACTAAAACTTCCAACGTACACTCCCTCGCCTGCTCAATCTGGCCAGAGCTCCAACACCGGAATTGCGAACGTCCAGCGATTGCTCCTACACTAAAGGTGCCAGCCCTGAAAGCTCTTGCTGGTCCTCATCTCCCACTGGTAACCTCTCAAACGAACCACACACAGTTGGGCTCGGAACTTGTTTAGCCTACTAAAACTTCCAACGTACACAGCCTCTCCTGCTCAAACTGGCCAAAATTCAACACCGAAATTGCGAACGTCCAGCGATTGCTTCTACACTAAAGGTGCTAGCCCTGAAAGCTCTTGCTGGTCCTCATCTCCCACTGGTAACCTCTCAAACGAACCACAAACACTTGGACTCTGAACTTGTTTAGCCTACTAAAACTTCCAACGTACACAGCCTCTCCTGCTCAATTTGGCCAGAGCTCGACACCGAAATTGCGAACGTCCAGCGATTGCTCCTACACTAAAGGTGCCAGCCCTGAAAGCTCTTGCTGGTCCTCATCTCCCACTGGTAACCTCTCAAACGAACCACAAACACTTGGGCTCGGAACTTGTTTAGCCTACTAAAACTTCCAACGTACACAGCCTCTCCTGCTCAATCTGGCCAGAGCTCAACACCGGAATTGCGAACGTCCAGCGATTGCTCCTACACTAAAGGTGCCAGCCCTGAAAGCTCTTGCTGGTCCTCATCTCCCACTGGTAACCTCTCAAACGAACCACAAACACTTGGGCTCTGAACTTGTTTAGCCTACTAAAACTTCCAACGTACACAGCCTCTCCTGCTCAATCTGGCCAGAGCTCAACACCGGAATTGCGAACGTCCAGCGATTGCTCCCACACTAAAGGTGCAGCCCTGAAAGCTCTTGCTGGTCCTCATCTCCCACTGGTAGCCTCTCAAACGAACCACAAACACTTGGGCTCGGAACTTGTTTAGCCTACTAAAACTTCCAACGTACACTCCCTCGCCTGCTCAGTCTGGCCAGAGCTCAACAGCGAAATTGCGAACGTCCAGCGATTGCTCCTACACTAAAGGTGCCAGCCCTGAAAGCTCTTGCTGGTCCTCATCTCCCACTGGTAACCTCTCAAACGAACCACAAACACTTGGGCTCTGAACTTGTTTAGCCTACTAAAACTTCCAACGTACACAGCCTCTCCTGCTCAATCTGGCCAGAGCTCAACACCGAAATTGCGAACGTCCAGCGATTGCTCCTACACTAAAGGTGCCAGCCCTGAAAGCTCTTGCTGGTCCTCATCTCCCACTGGGAACCTCTCAAACGAACCACAAACACTTGGGCTCTGAACTTGTTTAGCCTACTAAAACTTCCAACGTACACAGCCTCTCCTGCTCAATCTGTCCAGAGCTCAACACCGGAATTGCGAATGTCCAGCCATTGCTCCTACACTAAAGGTGCCAGCCCTGAAAGCTCTTGCTGGTCCTCATCTCCCACTGGTAACCTCTCAAACGAACCACAAACACTTGGGCTCGGAACTTGTTTAGCCTACTAAAACTTCCAACGTACACTCCCTCGCCTGCTCAATCTGTGCAGAGCTCAACACCGGAATTGCGAATGTCCAGCGATTGCTCCTACACTAAAGGTGCCAGCCCTGAAAGCTCTTGCTGGTCCTCATCTCCCACTGGGAACCTCTCAAACGAACCACAAACACTTGGCCTCTGAACTTGTTTAGCCTACTAAAACTTCCAACGTACACAGCCTCTCCTGCTCAATCTGGCCAAAATTCAACACCGAAATTGCGAACGTCCAGGGATTGCTCCTACACTAAAGGTGCCAGCCCTGAAAGCTCTTGCTGGTCCTCATCTCCCACTGGTAACCTCTCAAACGAACCACAACCACTTGGGCTCGGAACTTGTTTAGCCTACTAAAACTTCCAACGTACACAGCCTCTCCTGCTCAATTTGGCCAGAGCTCAACACCGGAATCGCGAACGTCCAGGGATTGCTCCTACACTAAAGGTGCCAGCCCTGAAAGCTCTTGCTGGTCCTCATCTCCCACTGGTAACCTCTCAAACGAACCACAAACACTTGGGCTCTGAACTTGTTTAGCCTACTAAAACTTCCAACGTACACAGCCTCTCCTGCTCAATTTGGCCAGAGCTCAACACCGGAATCACGAACGTCCAGGGATTGCTCCTACGCTAAGGGTGCCAGCCCTGAAAGCTCTTGCTGGTCCTCATCTCCCACTGGTAACCTCTCAAACGAACCACAAACACTTGGGCTCGGAACTTGTTTAGCCTACTAAAACTTCCAACGTACACAGCCTCTCCTGCTCAATCTGGCCAAAATTCAACACCGGAATTGCGAACGTCCAGCGATTGCTCCTACACTAAAGGTGCCAGCCCTGAAAGCTCTTCCTGGTCCTCATCTCCCACTGGTAACCTCTCAAACGAACCAAAAACACTTGGGCTCGGAAGTTGTTTAGCCTACTAAAACTTCCAACGTACACAGCCTCTCCTGCTCAATCTGGCCAGAGCTCCAACACCGGAATTGCGAACGTCCAGGGATTGCTCCTACACTAAAGGTGCCAGCCCTGAAAGCTCTTGCTGGTCCTCATCTCCCACTGGTAACCTCTCAAACGAACCACAAACACTTGGGCTCTGAACTTGTTTAGCCTACTAAAACTTCCAACGTACACAGCCTCTCCTGCTCAATTTGGCCAGAGCTCAACACCGGAATCACGAACGTCCAGGGATTGCTCCTACACTAAAGGTGCCAGCCCTGAAAGCTCTTGCTGGTCCTCATCTCCCACTGGTAACCTCTCAAACGAACCACAAACACTTGGGCTCGGAACTTGTTTAGCCTACTAAAACTTCCAACGTACACAGCCTCTCCTGCTCAATCTGGCCAAAATTCAACACCGGAATTGCGAACGTCCAGCGATTACTCCTACACTAAAGGTGCCAGCCCTGAAAGCTCTTCCTGGTCCTCATCTCCCACTGGTAACCTCTCAAACGAACCACAAACACTTGGGCTCTGAACTTGTTTAGCCTACTAAAACTTCCAACGTACACAGCCTCTCCTGCTCAATCTGGCCAGAGCTCAACACCGGAATTGCGAACGTCCAGCGATTGCTCCTACACTAAAGGTGCCAGCCCTGAAAGCTCTTGCTGGTCCTCATCTCCCACTGGTAACCTCTCAAACGAACCACAAACACTTGGGATCGGAACTTGTTTAGCCTACTAAAACTTCCAACGTACACAGCCTCTCCTGCTCAATCTGGCCAGAGCTCAACACCGAAATTGCGAACGTCCAGCGATTGCTCCTACACTAAAGGTGCCAGCCCTGAAAGCTCTTGCTGGTCCTCATCTCCCACTGGTAACCTCTCAAACGAACCACAAACACTTGGGCTCGGAACTTGTTTAGCCTACTAAAACTTCCAACGTACACAGCCTCTCCTGCTCAATCTGGCCAGAGCTCCAACACCGGAATTGCGAACGTCCAGCGATTGTTCCTACACTAAAGGTGCTAGCCCTGAAAGCTCTTGCTGGTCCTCATCTCCCACTGGTAACCTCTCAAACGAACCACAAACACTTGGGCTCGGAACTTGTTTAGCCTACTAAAACTTCCAACGTACACAGCCTCTCCTGCTCAATCTGGCCAGAGCTCAACACCGGAATTACGAACGTCCAGCGATTGCTCCTACACTAAAGGTGCCAGCCCTGAAAGCTCTTGCTGGTCCTCATCTCCCACTGGTAACCTCTCAAACGAACCACAAACACTTGGGCTCTGAACTTGTTTAGCCTACTAAAACTTCCAACGTACACTCCCTCGCCTGCTCAATCTGGCCAGAGCTCCAACACCGGAATTGCGAACGTCCAGCGATTGCTCCTACACTAAAGGTGCCAGCCCTGAAAGCTCTTGCTGGTCCTCATCTCCCACTGGTAACCTCTCAAACGAACCACACACAGTTGGGCTCGGAACTTGTTTAGCCTACTAAAACTTCCAACGTACACAGCCTCTCCTGCTCAAACTGGCCAAAATTCAACACCGAAATTGCGAACGTCCAGCGATTGCTTCTACACTAAAGGTGCTAGCCCTGAAAGCTCTTGCTGGTCCTCATCTCCCACTGGTAACCTCTCAAACGAACCACAAACACTTGGCCTCTGAACTTGTTTAGCCTACTAAAACTTCCAACGTACACAGCCTCTCCTGCTCAATTTGGCCAGAGCTCGACACCGAAATTGCGAACGTCCAGCGATTGCTCCTACACTAAAGGTGCCAGCCCTGAAAGCTCTTGCTGGTCCTCATCTCCCACTGGTAACCTCTCAAACGAACCACAAACACTTGGGCTCTGAACTTGTTTAGCCTACTAAAACTTCCAACGTACACAGCCTCTCCTGCTCAATCTGGCCAGAGCTCAACACCGGAATTGCGAACGTCCAGCGATTGCTCCTACACTAAAGGTGCCAGCCCTGAAAGCTCTTGCTGGTCCTCATCTCCCACTGGTAACCTCTCAAACGAACCACAAACACTTGGGCTCTGAACTTGTTTAGCCTACTAAAACTTCCAACGTACACAGCCTCTCCTGCTCAATCTGGCCAGAGCTCAACACCGGAATTGCGAACGTCCAGCGATTGCTCCCACACTAAAGGTGCAGCCCTGAAAGCTCTTGCTGGTCCTCATCTCCCACTGGTAACCTCTCAAACGAACCACAAACACTTGGGCTCTGAACTTGTTTAGCCTACTAAAACTTCCAACGTACACTCCCTCGCCTGCTCAGTCTGGCCAGAGCTCAACAGCGAAATTGCGAACGTCCAGCGATTGCTCCTACACTAAAGGTGCCAGCCCTGAAAGCTCTTGCTGGTCCTCATCTCCCACTGGTAACCTCTCAAACGAACCACAAACACTTGGGCTCTGAACTTGTTTAGCCTACGAAAACTTCCAACGTACACAGCCTCTCCTGCTCAATCTGGCCAGAGCTCAACACCGAAATTGCGAACGTCCAGCGATTGCTCCTACACTAAAGGTGCCAGCCCTGAAAGCTCTTGCTGGTCCTCATCTCCCACTGGTAACCTCTCAAACGAACCACAAACACTTGGGCTCGGAACTTGTTTAGCCTACTAAAACTTCCAACGTACACAGCCTCTCCTGCTCAATCTGGCCAGAGCTCAACACCGAAATTGCGAACGTCCAGGGATTGCTCCTACACTAAAGGTGACAGCCCTGAAAGCTCTTGCTGGTCCTCATCTCCCACTGGTAACCTCTCAAACGAACCACAACCACTTGGGCTCGGAACTTGTTTAGCCTACTAAAACTTCCAACGTACACTCCCTCGCCTGCTCAATCTGGCCAGAGCTCAACACCGGAATCGCGAACGTCCAGCGATTGCTCCTACACTAAAGGTGCCAGCCCTGAAAGCTCTTGCTGGTCCTCATCTCCCACTGGTAACCTCTCAAACGAACCACAAACACTTGGGCTCTGAACTTGTTTAGCCTACTAAAACTTCCAACGTACACAGCCTCTCCTGCTCAATCTGGCCAGAGCTCAACACCGAAATTGCGAACGTCCAGCGATTGCTCCTACACTAAAGGTGCCAGCCCTGAAAGCTCTTGCTGGTCCTCATCTCCCACTGGGAACCTCTCAAACGAACCACAACCACTTGGGCTCTGAACTTGTTTAGCCTACTAAAACTTCCAACGTACACAGCCTCTCCTGCTCAATCTGGCCAGAGCTCAACACCGAAATTGCGAACGTCCAGGGATTGCTCCTACACTAAAGATGCCAGCCCTGAAAGCTCTTGCTGGTCCTCATCTCCCACTGGTAACCTCTCAAACGAACCACAAACACTTGGGCTCGGAACTTGTTTAGCCTACTAAAACTTCCAACGTACACAGCCTCTCCTGCTCAATCTGGCCAGAGCTCCAACACCGGAATTGCGAACGTCCAGCGATTGTTCCTACACTAAAGGGGCTAGCCCTGAAAGCTCTTGCTGGTCCTCATCTCCCACTGGTAACCTCTCAAACGAACCACAAACACTTGGGATCGGAACTTGTTTAGCCTACTAAAACTTCCAACGTACACAGCCTCTCCTGCTCAATCTGGCCAGAGCTCAACACCGGAATTACGAACGTCCAGCGATTGCTCCTACACTAAAGGTGCCAGCCCTGAAAGCTCTTGCTGGTCCTCATCTCCCACTGGTAACCTCTCAAACGAACCACAAACACTTGGGCTCTGAACTTGTTTAGCCTACTAAAACTTCCAACGTACACAGCCTCGCCTGCTCAATCTGGCCAGAGCTCCAACACCGGAATTGCGAACGTCCAGCGATTGCTCCTACACTAAAGGTGCCAGCCCTGAAAGCTCTTGCTGGTCCTCATCTCCCACTGGTAACCTCTCAAACGAACCACACACACTTGGGCTCTGAACTCGTTTAGCCTACTAAAACTTCCAACGTACACAGCCTCTCCTGCTCAAACTGGCCAAAATTCAACACCGAAATTGCGAACGTCCAGCGATTGCTTCTACACTAAAGGTGCTAGCCCTGAAAGCTCTTGCTGGTCCTCATCTCCCACTGGTAACCTCTCAAACGAACCACAAACACTTGGGCTCGGAACTTGTTTAGCCTACTAAAACTTCCAACGTACACAGCCTCTCCTGCTCAATTTGGCCAGAGCTCGACACCGAAATTGCGAACGTCCAGCGATTGCTCCTACACTAAAGGTGCCAGCCCTGAAAGCTCTTGCTGGTCCTCATCTCCCACTGGTAACCTCTCAAACGAACCACAAACACTTGGGCTCGGAACTTGTTTAGCCTACTAAAACTTCCAACGTACACTCCCTCGCCTGCTCAGTCTGGCCAGAGCTCAACAGCGAAATTGCGAACGTCCAGCGATTGCTCCTACACTAAAGGTGCCAGCCCTGAAAGCTCTTGCTGGTCCTCATCTCCCACTGGTAACCTCTCAAACGAACCACAAACACTTGGGCTCTGAACTTGTTTAGCCTACTAAAATTTCCAACGTACACAGCCTCTCCTGCTCAATCTGGCCAGAGCTCAACACCGAAATTGCGAACGTCCAGCGATTGCTCCTACACTAAAGGTGCCAGCCCTGAAAGCTCTTGCTGGTCCTCATCTCCCACTGGGAACCTCTCAAACGAACCACAAACACTTGCGCTCTGAACTTGTTTAGCCTACTAAAACTTCCAACGTACACAGCCTCTCCTGCTCAATCTGGCCAGAGCTCAACACCGAAATTGCGAACGTCCAGGGATTGCTCCTACACTAAAGGTGCCAGCCCTGAAAGCTCTTGCTGGTCCTCATCTCCCACTGGTAACCTCTCAAACGAACCACAACCACTTGGGCTCGGAACTTGTTTAGCCTACTAAAACTTCCAACGTACACTCCCTCGCCTGCTCAATCTGGCCAGAGCTCAACACCGGAATCGCGAACGTCCACCCATTGCTCCTACACTAAAGGTGCCAGCCCTGAAAGCTCTTGCTGGTCCTCATCTCCCACTGGTAACCTCTCAAACGAACCACAAACACTTGGGCTCGGAACTTGTTTAGCCTACTAAAACTTCCAACGTACACAGCCTCTCCTGCTCAATCTGGCCAGAGCTCCAACACCGGAATTGCGAACGTCCAGCGATTGTTCCTACACTAAAGGTGCTAGCCCTGAAAGCTCTTGCTGGTCCTCATCTCCCACTGGTAACCTCTCAAACGAACCACAAACACTTGGGCTCTGAACTTGTTTAGCCTACTAAAACTTCCAACGTACACTCCCTCGCCTGCTCAATCTGGCCAGAGCTCCAACACCGGAATTGCGAACGTCCAGCGATTGCTCCTACACTAAAGGTGCCAGCCCTGAAAGCTCTTGCTGGTCCTCATCTCCCACTGGTAACCTCTCAAACGAACCACAAACACTTGGACTCTGAACTTGTTTAGCCTACTAAAACTTCCAACGTACACAGCCTCTCCTGCTCAATTTGGCCAGAGCTCGACACCGAAATTGCGAACGTCCAGCGATTGCTCCTACACTAAAGGTGCCAGCCCTGAAAGCTCTTGCTGGTCCTCATCTCCCACTGGTAACCTCTCAAACGAACCACAAACACTTGGGATCGGAACTTGTTTAGCCTACTAAAACTTCCAACGTACACAGCCTCTCCTGCTCAATCTGGCCAGAGCTCAACACCGGAATTGCGAACGTCCAGCGATTTGCTCCTACACTAAAGGTGCCAGCCCTGAAAGCTCTTGCTGGTCCTCATCTCCCACTGGTAACCTCTCAAACGAACCACAAACACTTGGGCTCTGAACTTGTTTAGCCTACTAAAACTTCCAACGTACACAGCCTCTCCTGCTCAATCTGGCCAGAGCTCAACACCGGAATTGCGAACGTCCAGCGATTGCTCCTACACTAAAGGTGCAGCCCTGAAAGCTCTTGCTGGTCCTCATCTCCCACTGGTAACCTCTCAAACGAACCACAAACACTTGGGCTCTGAACTTGTTTAGCCTACTAAAACTTCCAACGTACACTCCCTAGCCTGCTCAGTCTGGCCAGAGCTCAACAGCGAAATTGCGAACGTCCAGCGATTGCTCCTACACTAAAGGTGCCAGCCCTGAAAGCTCTTGCTGGTCCTCATCTCCCACTGGTAACCTCTCAAACGAACCACAAACACTTGGGCTCGGAACTTGTTTAGCCTACTAAAACTTCCAACGTACACAGCCTCTCCTGCTCAATCTGGCCAGAGCTCAACACCGGAATTGCGAACGTCCAGGATTGCTCCTACACTAAAGGTGCCAGCCCTGAAAGCTCTTGCTGGTCCTCATCTCCCACTGGTAACCTCTCAAACGAACCACAAACACTTGGGCTCTGAACTTGTTTAGCCTACTAAAACTTCCAACGTACACAGCCTCTCCTGCTCAATCTGGCCAGAGCTCAACACAGGAATTGCGAACGTCCAGCGATTGCTCCTACACTAAAGGTGTAGCCCTGAAAGCTCTTGCTGGTCCTCATCTCCCACTGGTAACCTCTCAAACGAACCACAAACACTTGGGCTCTGAACTTGTTTAGCCTACTAAAACTTCCAACGTACACAGCCTCTCCTGCTCAATCTGGCCAAAATTCAATACTGAAATTGCGAACGTCCAGCGATTGCTCCCACACTAAAGGTGCCAGCCCTGAAAGCTCTTGCTGGTCCTCATCTCCCACTGGTAACCTCTCAAACGAACCACAAACACGGGCTCTGAACTTGTTTAGCCTAGTAAAACTTCCAACGTACACAGCCTCTCCTGCTCAATCTGGCCAGAGCTCAACACCGGAATTGCGAACGTCCAGCGATTGCTCCTACACTAAAGGTGCCAGCCCTGAAAGCTCTTGCTGGTCCTCATCTCCCACTGGCAACCTCTCAAACGAACCACAAACACTTGGGCTCGGAACTTGTTTAGCCTACTAAAACTTCCAACGTACACAGCCACGCCTGCTCAATCTGGCCAGAGCTCAACACCGAAATTGCGAACGTCCGGGGATTGCTCCTACACTAAAGGTGCCAGCCCTGAAAGCTCTTGCTGGTCCTCATCTCCCACTGGTAACCTCTCAATCGAACCACAAACACTTGGGCTCTGAACTTGTTTAGCCTACTAAAACTTCCAACGTACACTCCCTCGCCTGCTCAATCTGGCCAGAGCTCCAACACCGGAATTGCGAACGTCCAGCGATTGCTCCTACACTAAAGGTGCCAGCCCTGAAAGCTCTTGCTGGTCCTCATCTCCCACTGGTAACCTCTCAAACGAACCACAAACACTTGGGCTCGGAACTTGTTTAGCCTACTAAAACTTCCAACGTACACAGCCTCTCCTGCTCAATCTGGCCAAAATTCAACACGGATATACCGAACGTCCAGCGATTGCTCATACACTAAAGGTGCTAGCCATGAAAGCTCTTGCTGGTCCTCATCTCCCACTGGTAACCTCTCAAACGAACCACAAACACTTGGGATCGGAACTTGTTTAGCCTACTAAAACTTCCAACGTACACAGCCTCTCCTGCTCAATTTGGCCAGAGCTCGACACCGAAATTGCGAACGTCCAGCGATTGCTCCTACACTAAAGGTGCCAGCCCTGAAAGCTCTTGCTGGTCCTCATCTCCCACTGGTAACCTCTCAAACGAACCACAAACACTTGGGATCGGAACTTGTTTAGCCTACTAAAACTTCCAACGTACACAGCCTTCTCCTGCTCAATCTGGCCAGAGCTCAACACCGGAATTGCGAACGTCCAGCGATTGCTCCTACACTAAAGGTGCCAGCCCTGAAAGCTCTTGCTGGTCCTCATCTCCCACTGGGTAACCTCTCAAACGAACCACAAACACTTGGGCTCTGAACTTGTTTAGCCTACTAAAACTTCCAACGTACACAGCCTCTCCTGCTCAATCTGGCCAGAGCTCAACACCGGAATTGCGAACGTCCAGCGATTGCTCCTACACTAAAGGTGCAGCCCTGAAAGCTCTTGCTGGTCCTCATCTCCCACTGGTAACCTCTCAAACGAACCACAAACACTTGGGCTCTGAACTTGTTTAGCCTACTAAAACTTCCAACGTACACTCCCTAGCCTGCTCAGTCTGGCCAGAGCTCAACAGCGAAATTGCGAACGTCCAGCGATTGCTCCTACACTAAAGGTGCCAGCCCTGAAAGCTCTTGCTGGTCCTCATCTCCCACTGGTAACCTCTCAAACGAACCACAAACACTTGGGCTCGGAACTTGTTTAGCCTACTAAAACTTCCAACGTACACAGCCTCTCCTGCTCAATCTGGCCAGAGCTCAACACCGGAATTGCGAACGTCCAGGGATTGCTCCTACACTAAAGGTGCCAGCCCTGAAAGCTCTTGCTGGTCCTCATCTCCCACTGGTAACCTCTCAAACGAACCACAAACACTTGGGCTCTGAACTTGTTTAGCCTACTAAAACTTCCAACGTACACAGCCTCTCCTGCTCAATCTGGCCAGAGCTCAACACCGGAATTGCGAACGTCCAGCGATTGCTCCTACACTAAAGGTGCAGCCCTGAAAGCTCTTGCTGGTCCTCATCTCCCACTGGTAACCTCTCAAACGAACCACAAACACTTGGGCTCTGAACTTGTTTAGCCTACTAAAACTTCCAACGTACACAGCCTCTCCTGCTCAATCTGGCCAAAATTCAATACTGAAATTGCGAACGTCCAGCGATTGCTCCCACACTAAAGGTGCCAGCCCTGAAAGCTCTTGCTGGTCCTCATCTCCCACTGGTAACCTCTCAAACGAACCACAAACACGGGCTCTGAACTTGTTTAGCCTAGTAAAACTTCCAACGTACACAGCCTCTCCTGCTCAATCTGGCCAGAGCTCAACACCGGAATTTGCGAACGTCCAGCGATTGCTCCTACACTAAAGGTGCCAGCCCTGAAAGCTCTTGCTGGTCCTCATCTCCCACTGGCAACCTCTCAAACGAAACCACAAACACTTGGGCTCGGAACTTGTTTAGCCTACTAAAACTTCCAACGTACACAGCTTCGCCTGCTCAATCTGGCCAGAGCTCAACACCGAAATTGCGAACGTCCGGGGATTGCTCCTACACTAAAGGTGCCAGCCCTGAAAGCTCTTGCTGGTCCTCATCTCCCACTGGCAACCTCTCAATCGAACCACAAACACTTGGGCTCTGAACTTGTTTAGCCTACTAAAACTTCCAACGTACACTCCCTCGCCTGCTCAATCTGGCCAGAGCTCCAACACCGGAATTGCGAACGTCCAGCGATTGCTCCTACACTAAAGGTGCCAGCCCTGAAAGCTCTTGCTGGTCCTCATCTCCCACTGGTAACCTCTCAAACGAACCACAAACACTGGGCTCTGAACTTGTTTAGCCTACTAAAAACTTCCAACGTACACAGCCTCTCCTGCTCAATCTGGCCAAATTCAACACGGATATACCGAACGTCCAGCGATTGCTCATACACTAAAGGTGCTAGCCATGAAAGCTCTTGCTGGTCCTCATCTCCCACTGGTAACCTCTCAAACGAACCACAAACACTTGGGATCGGAACTTGTTTAGCCTACTAAAACTTCCAACGTACACAGCCTCTCCTGCTCAATTTGGCCAGAGCTCAACACCGGAATCGCGAACGTCCAGGGATTGCTCCTACACTAAAGGTGCCAGCCCTGAAAGCTCTTGCTGCTCATCATCTCCCACTGGTAACCTCTCAAACGAACCACAAACACTTGGGATCGGAACTTGTTTAGCCTACTAAAACTTCCAACGTACACAGCCTCTCCTGCTCAATCTGTCCAGAGCTCAACACCGGAATTGCGAATGTCCAGCCATTGCTCCTACACTAAAGGTGCCAGCCCTGAAAGCTCTTGCTGGTCCTCATCTCCCACTGGTAACCTCTCAAACGAACCACAAACACTTGGGATCGGAACTTGTTTAGCCTACTAAAACTTCCAACGTACACTCCCTCGCCTGCTCAATCTGGCCAGAGCTCAACACCGGAATTGCGAACGTCCAGCGATTGCTTCTACACTAAAGGTGCCAGCCCTGAAAGCTCTTGCTGGTCCTCATCTCCCACTGGTAACCCTCTCAAAACGAACCACAAAACACTTGGACTCTGAACTTGTTTAGCCTACTAAACTTCCAACGTACACAGCCTCTCCTGCTCAATCTGGCCAGAGCTCAACACCGGAATTGCGAACGTCCAGCGATTGCTCCTACACTAAAGGTGCAGCCCCTGAAAGCTCTTGCTGGTCCTCATCTCCCTCACTGGTAACCTCTCAAACGAACCACAAACACTTGGGATCGGAACTTGTTTAGCCTACTAAAACTTCCAACGTACACTCCCTCACCTGGCTCAATCTGGCCAGAGCTCCAACACCGGAATTGCGAACGTCTAGCGATTGCTCCTACACTAAAGGTGCCAGCCCTGAAAGCTCTTGCTGGTCCTCATCTCCCACTGGTAACCTCTCAAACGAACCACACACACTTGGGCTCTGAACTTGTTTAGCCTACTAAAACTTCCAACATCCTGCTCAATCTGGCCAAAATTCAACACCGAAATTGCGAACGTCCAGCGATTGCTCCTACACTAAGGTGCTAGCCCTGAAAGCTCTTGCTGGTCCTCATCTCCCACTGGTAACCTCTCAAACGAACCAAAAACACTTGGGCTCGGAACTTGTTTAGCCTACTAAAACTTCCAACGTACACAGCCTCTCCTGCTCAATATGGCCAGAGCTCAACACCGGAATTGCGAACGTCCAGCGATTGCTCCTACACTAAAGGTGCCAGCCCTGAAAGCTCTTGCTGGTCCTCATCTCCCACTGGTAACCTCTCAAACGAACCACAAACACTTGGGCTCGGAACTTGTTTAGCCTACTAAAACTTCCAACGTACACAGCCTCTCCTGCTCAATCTGGCCAGAGCTCAACACAGGAATTGCGAACGTCCAGCGATTGCTCCTACACTAAAGGTGTAGCCCTGAAAGCTCTTGCTGGTCCTCATCTCCCACTGGTAACCTCTCAAACGAACCACAAACACTTGGGCTCTGAACTTGTTTAGCCTACTAAAACTTCCAACGTACACAGCCTCTCCTGCTCAATCTGGCCAAAATTCAATACTGAAATTGCGAACGTCCAGGGATTGCTCCTACACTAAAGGTGCCAGCCCGGAAAGCTCTTGCTGGTCCTCATCTCCCACTGGTAGCCTCTCAAACGAACCACAAACACGGGCTCGGAACTTGTTTAGCCTACTAAAACTTCCAACGTACACAGCTTCGCCTGCTCAATCTGGCCAGAGCTCAACACCGAAATTGCGAACGTCCGGGGATTTCCCTCCTACACTAAAGGTGCCAGCCCTGAAAGCTCTTGCTGGTCCTCATCTCCCACTGGTAACCTCTCAATCGAACCACAAACACTTGGGCTCTGAACTTGTTTAGCCTACTAAAACTTCCAACGTACACTCCCTCGCCTGCTCAATCTGGCCAGAGCTCCAACACCGGAATTGCGAACGTCCAGCGATTGCTCCTACACTAAAGGTGCCAGCCCTGAAAGCTCTTGCTGGTCCTCATCTCCCACTGGTAACCTCTCAAACGAACCACAAACACTTGGGCTCGGAACTTGTTTAGCCTACTAAAACTTCCAACGTACACAGCCTCTCCTGCTCAATCTGGCCAAAATTCAACACGGATATACCGAACGTCCAGCGATTGCTCATACACTAAAGGTGCTAGCCATGAAAGCTCTTGCTGGTCCTCATCTCCCACTGGTAACCTCTCAAACGAACCACAAACACTTGGGATCGGAACTTGTTTAGCCTACTAAAACTTCCAACGTACACAGCCTCTCCTGCTCAATCTGTCCAGAGCTCAACACCGGAATTGCGAATGTCCAGCCATTGCTCCTACACTAAAGGTGCCAGCCCTGAAAGCTCTTGCTGGTCCTCATCTCCCACTGGTAACCTCTCAAACGAACCACAAACACTTGGGCTCGGAACTTGTTTAGCCTACTAAAACTTCCAACGTACACTCCCTCGCCTGCTCAATCTGTGCAGAGCTCAACACCGGAATTGCTAATGTCCAGCGATTGCTCCTACACTAAAGGTGCCAGCCCTGAAAGCTCTTGCTGGTCCTCATCTCCCACTGGTAACCTCTCAAACGAACCACAAACACTTGGGCTCGGAACTTGTTTAGCCTACTAAAACTTCCAACGTACACAGCCTCTCCTGCTCAATCTGGCCAAAATTCAACACCGAAATTGCGAACGTCCAGGGATTGCTCCTACACTAAAGGTGCCAGCCCTGAAAGCTCTTGCTGGTCCTCATCTCCCACTGGTAACCTCGCAAACGAACCACAACCACTTGGGCTCGGAACTTGTTTAGCCTACTAAAACTTCCAACGTACACAGCCTCTCCTGCTCAATTTGGCCAGAGCTCAACACCGGAATCGCGAACGTCCAGGGATTGCTCCTACACTAAAGGTGCCAGCCCTGAAAGCTCTTGCTGGTCCTCATCTCCCACTGGTAACCTCTCAAACGAACCACAAACACTTGGGCTCGGAACTTGTTTAGCCTACTAAAACTTCCAACGTACACAGCCTCTCCTGCTCAATCTGGCCAGAGCTCAACACCGGAATCACGAACGTCCAGGGATTGCTCCTACGCTAAGGGTGCCAGCCCTGAAAGCTCTTGCTGGTCCTCATCTCCCACTGGTAACCTCTCAAACGAACCACAAACACTTGGGCTCGGAACTTGTTTAGCCTACTAAAACTTCCAACGTACACAGCCTCTCCTGCTCAATCTGGCCAAAATTCAACACCGGAATTGCGAACGTCCAGCGATTGCTCCTACACTAAAGGTGCCAGCCCTGAAAGCTCTTCCTGGTCCTCATCTCCCACTGGTAACCTCTCAAACGAACCACAAACACTTGGGCTCGGAACTTGTTTAGCCTACTAAAACTTCCAACGTACACAGCCTCTCCTGCTCAATCTGGCCAGAGCTCCAACACCGGAATTGCGAACGTCCAGGGTTTGCTCCTACACTAAAGGTGCCAGCCCTGAAAGCTCTTGCTGGTCCTCATCTCCCACTGGTAACCTCTCAAACGAACCACAAACACTTGGGCTCTGAACTTGTTTAGCCTACTAAAACTTCCAAAGTACACAGCCTCTCCTGCTCAATTTGGCCAGAGCTCAACACCGGAATCGCGAACGTCCAGGGATTGCTCCTACACTAAAGGTGCCAGCCCTGAAAGCTCTTGCTGGTCCTCATCTCCCACTGGTAACCTCTCAAACGAACCACAAACACTTGGGCTCTGAACTTGTTTAGCCTACTAAAACTTCCAACGTACACTCCCTCTCCTGCTCAATCTGGCCAAAATTCAACACCGGAATTGCGAACGTCCAGCGATTGCTCCTACACTAAAGGTGCCAGCCCTGAAAGCTCTTCCTGGTCCTCATCTCCCACTGGTAACCTCTCAAACGAACCACAAACACTTGGGCTCTGAACTTGTTTAGCCTACTAAAACTTCACGTACACAGCCTCTCCTGCTCAATCTGGCCAGAGCTCAACACCGGAATTGCGAACGTCCAGCGATTGCTCCTACACTAAAGGTGCCAGCCCTGAAAGCTCTTGCTGGTCCTCATCTCCCACTGGTAACCTCTCAAACGAACCACAAACACTTGGGATCGGAACTTGTTTAGCCTACTAAAACTTCCAACGTACACAGCCTCTCCTGCTCAATCTGGCCAGAGCTCAACACCGAAATTGCGAACGTCCAGGGATTGCTCCTACACTAAAGATGCCAGCCCTGAAAGCTCTTGCTGGTCCTCATCTCCCACTGGTAACCTCTCAAACGAACCACAAACACTTGGGCTCTGAACTTGTTTAGCCTACTAAAACTTCCAACGTACACAGCCTCTCCTGCTCAATCTGGCCAGAGCTCCAACACCGGAATTGCGAACGTCCAGCGATTGTTCCTACACTAAAGGTGCTAGCCCTGAAAGCTCTTGCTGGTCCTCATCTCCCACTGGTAACCTCTCAAACGAACCACAAACACTTGGGCTCGGAACTTGTTTAGCCTACTAAAACTTCCAACGTACACAGCCTCTCCTGCTCAATCTGGCCAGAGCTCAACACCGGAATTACGAACGTCCAGCGATTGCTCCTACACTAAAGGTGCCAGCCCTGAAAGCTCTTGCTGGTCCTCATCTCCCACTGGTAACCTCTCAAACGAACCACAAACACTTGGGCTCTGAACTTGTTTAGCCTACTAAAACTTCCAACGTACACTCCCTCGCCTGCTCAATCTGGCCAGAGCTCCAACACCGGAATTGCGAACGTCCAGCGATTGCTCCTACACTAAAGGTGCCAGCCCTGAAAGCTCTTGCTGGTCCTCATCTCCCACTGGTAACCTCTCAAACGAACCACACACAGTTGGGCTCGGAACTTGTTTAGCCTACTAAAACTTCCAACGTACACAGCCTCTCCTGCTCAATCTGGCCAAAATTCAACACCGAAATTGCGAACGTCCAGCGATTGCTTCTACACTAAAGGTGCTAGCCCTGAAAGCTCTTGCTGGTCCTCATCTCCCACTGGTAACCTCTCAAACGAACCACAAACACTTGGACTCTGAACTTGTTTAGCCTACTAAAACTTCCAACGTACACAGCCTCTCCTGCTCAATTTGGCCAGAGCTCGACACCGAAATTGCGAACGTCCAGCGATTGCTCCTACACCAAAGGTGCCAGCCCTGAAAGCTCTTGCTGGTCCTCATCTCCCACTGGTAACCTCTCAAACGAACCACAAACACTTGGGCTCGGAACTTGTTTAGCCTACTAAAACTTCCAACGTACACAGCCTCTCCTGCTCAATCTGGCCAGAGCTCAACACCGGAATTGCGAACGTCCAGCGATTGCTCCTACACTAAAGGTGCCAGCCCTGAAAGCTCTTGCTGGTCCTCATCTCCCACTGGTAACCTCTCAAACGAACCACAAACACTTGGGCTCTGAACTTGTTTAGCCTACTAAAACTTCCAACGTACACTCCCTCGCCTGCTCAATCTGGCCAGAGCTCCAACACCGGAATTGCGAACGTCCAGCGATTGCTCCTACACTAAAGGTGCCAGCCCTGAAAGCTCTTGCTGGTCCTCATCTCCCACTGGTAACCTCTCAAACGAACCACACACAGTTGGGCTCGGAACTTGTTTAGCCTACTAAAACTTCCAACGTACACAGCCTCTCCTGCTCAATCTGGCCAAAATTCAACACCGAAATTGCGAACGTCCAGCGATTGCTTCTACACTAAAGGTGCTAGCCCTGAAAGCTCTTGCTGGTCCTCATCTCCCACTGGTAACCTCTCAAACGAACCACAAACACTTGGACTCTGAACTTGTTTAGCCTACTAAAACTTCCAACGTACACAGCCTCTCCTGCTCAATTTGGCCAGAGCTCGACACCGAAATTGCGAACGTCCAGCGATTGCTCCTACACCAAAGGTGCCAGCCCTGAAAGCTCTTGCTGGTCCTCATCTCCCACTGGTAACCTCTCAAACGAACCACAAACACTTGGGCTCGGAACTTGTTTAGCCTACTAAAACTTCCAACGTACACAGCCTCTCCTGCTCAATCTGGCCAGAGCTCAACACCGGAATTGCGAACGTCCAGCGATTGCTCCTACACTAAAGGTGCCAGCCCTGAAAGCTCTTGCTGGTCCTCATCTCCCACTGGTAACCTCTCAAACGAACCACAAACACTTGGGCTCTGAACTTGTTTAGCCTACTAAAACTTCCAACGTACACAGCCTCTCCTGCTCAATCTGGCCAGAGCTCAACACCGAAATTGCGAACGTCCAGCGATTGCTCCTACACTAAAGGTGCCAGCCCTGAAAGCTCTTGCTGGTCCTCATCTCCCACTGGGAACCTCTCAAACGAATCACAAACACTTGGGCTCTGAACTTGTTTAGCCTACTAAAACTTCCAACGTACACAGCCTCTCCTGCTCAATCTGGCCAGAGCTCAACACCGAAATTGCGAACGTCCAGGGATTGCTCCTACACTAAAGGTGACAGCCCTGAAAGCTCTTGCTGGTCCTCATCTCCCACTGGTAACCTCTCAAACGAACCACAACCACTTGGGCTCGGAACTTGTTTAGCCTACTAAAACTTCCAACGTACACTCCCTCGCCTGCTCAATCTGGCCAGAGCTCAACACCGGAATCGCGAACGTCCAGCGATTGCTCCTACACTAAAGGTGCCAGCCCTGAAAGCTCTTGCTGGTCCTCATCTCCCACTGGTAACCTCTCAAATGAACCACAAACACTTGGGCTCTGAACTTGTTTAGCCTACTAAAACTTCCAACGTACACAGCCTCTCCTGCTCAATCTGGCCAGAGCTCAACACCGAAATTGCGAACGTCCAGCGATTGCTCCTACACTAAAGGTGCCAGCCCTGAAAGCTCTTGCTGGTCCTCATCTCCCACTGGGAACCTCTCAAACGAACCACAAACACTTGCGCTCTGAACTTGTTTAGCCTACTAAAACTTCCAACGTACACAGCCTCTCCTGCTCAATCTGGCCAGAGCTCAACACCGAAATTGCGAACGTCCAGGGATTGCTCCTACACTAAAGGTGACAGCCCTGAAAGCTCTTGCTGGTCCTCATCTCCCACTGGTAACCTCTCAAACGAACCACAACCACTTGGGCTCTGAACTTGTTTAGCCTACTAAAACTTCCAACGTACACAGCCTCTCCTGCTCAATCTGGCCAGAGCTCAACACCGAAATTGCGAACGTCCAGCGATTGCTCCTACACTAAAGGTGCCAGCCCTGAAAGCTCTTGCTGGTCCTCATCTCCCACTGGTAACCTCTCAAACGAACCACAAACACTTGGGCTCTGAACTTGTTTAGCCTACTAAAACTTCCAACGTACACAGCCTCTCCTGCTCAATCTGGCCAGAGCTCCAACACCGGAATTGCGAACGTCCAGCGATTGTTCCTACACTAAAGGTGCTAGCCCTGAAAGCTCTTGCTGGTCCTCATCTCCCACTGGTAACCTCTCAAACGAACCACAAACACTTGGGCTCGGAACTTGTTTAGCCTACTAAAACTTCCAACGTACACAGCCTCTCCTGCTCAATCTGGCCAGAGCTCAACACCGGAATTGCGAACGTCCAGCGATTGCTCCTACACTAAAGGTGCCAGCCCTGAAAGCTCTTGCTGGTCCTCATCTCCCACTGGTAACCTCTCAAACGAACCACAAACACTTGGGCTCTGAACTTGTTTAGCCTACTAAAACTTCCAACGTACACTCCCTCGCCTGCTCAATCTGGCCAGAGCTCAACACCGGAATTGCGAACGTCCAGCGATTGCTCCTACACTAAAGGTGCCAGCCCTGAAAGCTCTTGCTGGTCCTCATCTCCCACTGGTAACCTCTCAAACGAACCACACACACTTGGGCTCGGAACTTGTTTAGCCTACTAAAACTTCCAACGTACACAGCCTCTCCTGCTCAAACTGGCCAAAATTCAACACCGAAATTGCGAACGTCCAGCGATTGCTTCTACACTAAAGGTGCTAGCCCTGAAAGCTCTTGCTGGTCCTCATCTCCCACTGGTAACCTCTCAAACGAACCACAAACACTTGGACTCTGAACTTGTTTAGCCTACTAAAACTTCCAACGTACACAGCCTCTCCTGCTCAATTTGGCCAGAGCTCGACACCGAAATTGCGAACGTCCAGCGATTGCTCCTACACTAAAGGTGCCAGCCCTGAAAGCTCTTGCTGGTCCTCATCTCCCACTGGTAACCTCTCAAACGAACCACAAACACTTGGGCTCTGAACTTGTTTAGCCTACTAAAACTTCCAACGTACACAGCCTCTCCTGCTCAATCTGGCCAAAATTCAATACTGAAATTGCGAACGTCCAGCGATTGCTCCTACACTAAAGGTGCCAGCCCTGAAAGCTCTTGCTGGTCCTCATCTCCCACTGGGAACCTCTCAAACGAACCACAAACACTTGGGCTCTGAACTTGTTTAGCCTACTAAAACTTCCAACGTACACAGCCTCTCCTGCTCAATCTGGCCAGAGCTCAACACCGGAATTGCGAACGTCCAGCGATTGCTCCCACACTAAAGGTGCAGCCCTGAAAGCTCTTGCTGGTCCTCATCTCCCACTGGTAACCTCTCAAACGAACCACAAACACTTGGGCTCTGAACTTGTTTAGCCTACTAAAACTTCCAACGTACACTCCCTCGCCTGCTCAGTCTGGCCAGAGCTCAACAGCGAAATTGCGAACGTCCAGCGATTGCTCCTACACTAAAGGTGCCAGCCCTGAAAGCTCTTGCTGGTCCTCATCTCCCACTGGTAACCTCTCAAACGAACCACAAACACTTGGGCTCTGAACTTGTTTAGCCTACTAAAACTTCCAACGTACACAGCCTCTCCTGCTCAATCTGGCCAGAGCTCAACACCGAAATTGCGAACGTCCAGCGATTGCTCCTACACTAAAGGTGCCAGCCCTGAAAGCTCTTGCTGGTCCTCATCTCCCACTGGGAACCTCTCAAACGAACCACAAACACTTGGGCTCTGAACTTGTTTAGCCTAAAAACTTCCAACGTACACAGCCTCTCCTGCTCAATCTGGCCAGAGCTCAACACCGGAATTGCGAACGTCCAGCCATTGCTCCTACACTAAAGGTGCCAGCCCTGAAAGCTCTTGCTGGTCCTCATCTCCCACTGGTAACCTCTCAAACGAACCACAAACACTTGGGCTCGGAACTTGTTTAGCCTACTAAAACTTCCAACGTACACTCCCTCGCCTGCTCAATCTGGCCAGAGCTCAACAACGGAATCGCGAACGTCCAGCGATTGCTCCTACACTAAAGGTGCCAGCCCTGAAAGCTCTTCCTGGTCCTCATCTCCCACTGGTAACCTCTCAAACGAACCACAAACACTTGGGCTCGGAACTTGTTTAGCCTACTAAAACTTCCAACGTACACAGCCTCTCCTGCTCAATCTGGCCAGAGCTCCAACACCGGAATTGCGAACGTCCAGCGATTGTTCCTACACTAAAGGTGCTAGCCCTGAAAGCTCTTGCTGGTCCTCATCTCCCACTGGTAACCTCTCAAACGAACCACAAACACTTGGGCTCGGAACTTGTTTAGCCTACTAAAACTTCCAACGTACACAGCCTCTCCTGCTCAATCTCGCCAGAGCTCAACACCGGAATTACGAACGTCCAGCGATTGCTCCTACACTAAAGGTGCCAGCCCTGAAAGCTCTTGCTGGTCCTCATCTCCCACTGGTAACCTCTCAAACGAACCACAAACACTTGGGCTCTGAACTTGTTTAGCCTACTAAAACTTCCAACGTACACAGCCTCTCCTGCTCAATCTGGCCAGAGCTCAACACCGGAATTGCGAACGTCAGCGATTGCTCCTACACTAAAGGTGCCAGCCCTGAAAGCTCTTGCTGGTCCTCATCTCCCACTGGTAACCTCTCAAACGAACCACAAACACTTGGGCTCTGAACTTGTTTAGCCTACTAAAACTTCCAACGTACACAGCCTCTCCTGCTCAATCTGGCCAGAGCTCAACACCGGAATTGCGAACGTCCAGCGATTGCTCCCACACTAAAGGTGCAGCCCTGAAAGCTCTTGCTGGTCCTCATCTCCCACTGGTAACCTCTCAAACGAACCACAAACACTTGGGCTCTGAACTTGTTTAGCCTACTAAAACTTCCAACGTACACTCCCTAGCCTGCTCAGTCTGGCCAGAGCTCAACAGCGAAATTGCGAACGTCCAGCGATTGCTCCTACACTAAAGGTGCCAGCCCTGAAAGCTCTTGCTGGTCCTCATCTCCCACTGGTAACCTCTCAAACGAACCACAAACACTTGGGCTCTGAACTTGTTTAGCCTACTAAAACTTCCAACGTACACTCCCTCGCCTGCTCAATCTGGCCAGAGCTCAACACCGAAATTGCGAACGTCCAGCGATTGCTCCTACACTAAAGGTGCCAGCCCTGAAAGCTCTTGCTGGTCCTCATCTCCCACTGGTAACCTCTCAAACGAACCACAAACACTTGGGCTCTGAACTTGTTTAGCCTAGTAAAACTTCCAACGTACACAGCCTCTCCTGCTCAATCTGGCCAGAGCTCAACACCGAAATTGCGAACGTCCAGCCATTGCTCCTACACTAAAGGTGACAGCCCTGAAAGCTCTTGCTGGTCCTCATCTCCCACTGGTAACCTCTCAAACGAACCACAAACACTTGGGCTCTGAACTTGTTTAGCCTACTAAAACTTCCAACGTACACTCCCTCGCCTGCTCAATCTGGCCAGAGCTCCAACACCGGAATTGCGAACGTCCAGCGATTGCTCCTACACTAAAGGTGCTAGCCCTGAAAGCTCTTGCTGGTCCTCATCTCCCACTGGTAACCTCTCAAACGAACCACAAACACTTGGACTCTGAACTTGTTTAGCCTACTAAAAGTTCCAACGTACACAGCCTCTCCTGCTCAATTTGGCCAGAGCTCGACACCGAAATTGCGAACGTCCAGCGATTGCTCCTACACTAAAGGTGCCAGCCCTGAAGCTCTTGCTGGTCCTCATCTCCCACTGGTAACCTCTCAAACGAACCACAAACACTTGGGCTCTGAACTTGTTTAGCCTACTAAAACTTCCAACGTACACTCCCTCGCCTGCTCAATCTGGCCAGAGCTCAACACCGGAATTGCGAACGTCCAGCGATTGCTCCTACACTAAAGGTGCCAGCCCTGAAAGCTCTTGCTGGTCCTCATCTCCCACTGGTAACCTCTCAAACGAACCACAAACACTTGGGCTCTGAACTTGTTTAGCCTACTAAAACTTCCAACGTACACAGCCTCTCCTGCTCAATCTGGCCAGAGCTCAACACCGGAATTGCGAACGTCCAGCGATTGCTCCCACACTAAAGGTGCAGCCCTGAAAGCTCTTGCTGGTCCTCATCTCCCACTGGTAACCTCTCAAACGAACCACAAACACTTGGGCTCGGAACTTGTTTAGCCTACTAAAACTTCCAACGTACACTCCCTAGCCTGCTCAGTCTGGCCAGAGCTCAACAGCGAAATTGCGAACGTCCAGCGATTGCTCCTACACTAAAGGTGCCAGCCCTGAAAGCTCTTGCTGGTCCTCATCTCCCACTGGTAACCTCTCAAACGAACCACAACCACTTGGGCTCGGAACTTGTTTAGCCTACTAAAACTTCCAACGTACACTCCCTCGCCTGCTCAATCTGGCCAGAGCTCAACACCGGAATCGCGAACGTCCAGGGATTGCTCCTACACTAAAGGTGCCAGCCCTGAAAGCTCTTGCTGGTCCTCATCTCCCACTGGTAACCTCTCAAACGAACCACAAACACTTGGGCTCTGAACTTGTTTAGCCGACTAAAACTTCCAACGTACACAGCCTCTCCTGCTCAATTTGGCCAGAGCTCAACACCGGAATCACGAACGTCCAGGGATTGCTCCTACGCTAAAGGTGCCAGCCCTGAAAGCTCTTGCTGGTCCTCATCTCCCACTGGTAACCTCTCAATCGAACCACAAACACTTGGGCTCTGAATTTGTTTAGCCTACTAAAACTTCCAACGTACACAGCCTCTCCTGCTCAATCTGGCCAAAATTCAACACCGGAATTGCGAACGTCCAGCGATTGCTCCTACACTAAAGGTGCCAGCCCTGAAAGCTCTTGCTGGTCCTCATCTCCCACTGGTAACCTCTCAAACGAACCACAAACACTTGGGCTCGGAACTTGTTTAGCCTACTAAAACTTCCAACGTACACAGCCTCTCCTGCTCAATCTGGCCAGAGCTCAAACCGGAATTGCGAACGTCCAGCGATTGCTCCTACACTAAAGGTGCCAGCCCTGAAAGCTCTTGCAGGTCCTCATCTCCCACTGGTAACCTCTCAAACGAACCACAAACACTTGGGATCGGAACTTGTTTAGCCTACTAAAACTTCCAACGTACACAGCCTCGCCTGCTCAATCTGCCCAGAGCTCCAACACCGGAATTGCGAACGTCCAGCGATTGCTCCTACACTAAAGGTGCCAGCCCTGAAAGCTCTTGCTGGTCCTCATCTCCCACTGGTAACCTCTCAAACGAACCACACACACTTGGGCTCTGAACTTGTTTAGCCTACTAAAACTTCCAACGTACACAGCCTCTCCTGCTCAATCTGGCCAAAATTCAACACCGAAATTGCAAACGTCCAGCGATTGCTTCTACACTAAAGGTGCTAGCCCTGAAAGCTCTTGCTGGTCCTCATCTCCCACTGGTAACCTCTCAAACGAACCACAAACACTTGGGCTCGGAACTTGTTTAGCCTACTAAAACTTCCAACGTACACAGCCTCTCCTGCTCAATTTGGCCAGAGCTCAACACCGAAATTGCGAACGTCCAGCGATTGCTCCTACACTAAAGGTGCCAGCCCTGAAAGCTCTTGCTGGTCCTCATCTCCCACTGGTAACCTCTCAAACGAACCAAAAACACTTGGGCTCTGAACTTGTTTAGCCTACTAAAACTTCCAACGTACACAGCTTCGCCTGCTCAATCTGGCCAGAGCTCAACACCGGAATTGCGAACGTCCAGGGATTGCTCCTACACTAAAGGTGCCAGCCCTGAAAGCTCTTGCTGGTCCTCATCTCCCACTGGTAACCTCTCAAACGAACCACAAACACTTGGGCTCGGAACTTGTTTAGCCTACTAAAACTTCCAACGTACACAGCCTCTCCTGCACCTGCTCAATCTGGCCAAAATTCAACACCGATATAGCGAACGTCCAGCGATTGCTCATACACTAAAGGTGCTAGCCATGAAAGCTCTTGCTGGTCCTCATCTCCCACTGGTAACCTCTCAAACGAACCACAAACACTTGGGATCGGAACTTGTTTAGCCTACTAAAACTGCCAACGTACACAGCCTCTCCTGCTCAATTTGGCCAGAGCTCAACACCGGAATCGCGAACGTCCAGGGATTGCTCCTACACTAAAGGTGCCAGCCCTGAAAGCTCTTGCTGGTCCTCATCTCCCACTGGTAACCTCTCAAACGAACCACAAACACTTGGGCTCTGAACTTGTTTAGCCTACTAAAACTTCCAACGTACACAGCCTCTCCTGCTCAATCTGTCCAGAGCTCAACACCGGAATTGCGAATGTCCAGCCATTGCTCCTACACTAAAGGTGCCAGCCCTGAAAGCTCTTGCTGGTCCTCATCTCCCACTGGGAACCTCTCAAACGAACCACAAACACTTGGGCTCGGAACTTGTTTAGCCTACTAAAACTTCCAACGTACACTCCCTCGCCTGCTCAATCTGGCCAGAGCTCAACACCGGAATTGCGAACGTCCAGCGATTGCTTCTACACTAAAGGTGCCAGCCCTGAAAGCTCTTGCTGGTCCTCATCTCCCACTGGTAACCTCTCAAACGAACCACAAACACTTGGGCTCTGAACTTGTTTAGCCTACTAAAACTTCCAACGTACACTCCCTCGCCTGCTCAATCTGGCCAGAGCTCAACACCGGAATTACGAACGTCCAGCGATTGATTCTACACTAAAGGTGCTAGCCCTGAAAGCTCTTGCTGGTCCTCATCTCCCACTGGTAACCTCTCAAACGAACCACAAACACTTGGGCTCGGAACTTGTTTAGCCTACTAAAACTTCCAACGTACACAGCCTCTCCTGCTCAATTTGGCCAGAGCTCAACACCAAAATTGCGAACGTCCAGCGATTGCTCCTACACTAAAGGTGCCAGCCCTGAAAGCTCTTGCTGGTCCTCATCTCCCACTGGTAACCTCTCAAACGAACCACACACACTTGGGCTCTGAACTTGTTTAGCCTACTAAAACTTCCAACGTACACAGCCTCTCCTGCTCAATCTGGCCAAAATTCAACACCGAAATTGCGAACGTCCAGCGATTGCTCCTACACTAAAGGTGCCAGCCCTGAAAGCTCTTGCTGGTCCTCATCTCCCACTGGTAACCTCTCAAACGAACCACAACCACTTGGGCTCGGAACTTGTTTAGCCTACTAAAACTTCCAACGTACACTCCCTCGCCTGCTCAATCTGGCCAGAGCTCAACACCGGAATCGCGAACGTCCAGGGATTGCTCCTACACTAAAGGTGCCAGCCCTGAAAGCTCTTGCTGGTCCTCATCTCCCACTGGTAACCTCTCAAACGAACCACAAACACTTGGGCTCTGAACTTGTTTAGCCGACTAAAACTTCCAACGTACACAGCCTCTCCTGCTCAATTTGGCCAGAGCTCAACACCGGAATCACGAACGTCCAGGGATTGCTCCTACGCTAAAGGTGCCAGCCCTGAAAGCTCTTGCTGGTCCTCATCTCCCACTGGTAACCTCTCAATCGAACCACAAACACTTGGGCTCTGAATTTGTTTAGCCTACTAAAACTTCCAACGTACACAGCCTCTCCTGCTCAATCTGGCCAAAATTCAACACCGGAATTGCGAACGTCCAGCGATTGCTCCTACACTAAAGGTGCCAGCCCTGAAAGCTCTTGCTGGTCCTCATCTCCCACTGGTAACCTCTCAAACGAACCACAAACACTTGGGCTCTGAACTTGTTTAGCCTACTAAAACTTCCAACGTACACAGCCTCTCCTGCTCAATCTGGCCAGAGCTCAACACCGGAATTGCGAACGTCCAGCGATTGCTCCTACACTAAAGGTGCCAGCCCTGAAAGCTCTTGCAGGTCCTCATCTCCCACTGGTAACCTCTCAAACGAACCACAAACACTTGGGCTCTGAACTTGTTTAGCCTACTAAAACTTCCAACGTACACAGCCTCGCCTGCTCAATCAGGCCAGAGCTCCAACACCGGAATTGCGAACGTCCAGCGATTGCTCCTACACTAAAGGTGCCAGCCCTGAAAGCTCTTGCTGGTCCTCATCTCCCACTGGTAACCTCTCAAACGAACCACACACACTTGGGCTCTGAACTTGTTTAGCCTACTAAAACTTCCAAGGTACACAGCCTCTCCTGCTCAATCTGGCCAAAATTCAACACCGAAATTGCGAACGTCCAGCGATTGCTCCTACACTAAAGGTGCCAGCCCTGAAAGCTCTTGCTGGTCCTCATCTCCCACTGGTAACCTCTCAAACGAACCAAAAACACTTGGGCTCTGAACTTGTTTAGCCTACTAAAACTTCCAACGTACACAGCTTCGCCTGCTCAATCTGGCCAGAGCTCAACACCGAAATTGCGAACGTCCGGGGATTGCTCCTACACTAAAGGTGCCAGCCCTGAAAGCTCTTGCTGGTCCTCATCTCCCACTGGTAACCTCTCAAACGAACCACAAACACTTGGGCTCGGAACTTGTTTAGCCTACTAAAACTTCCAACGTACACAGCCTCTCCTGCTCAATCTGGCCAAAATTCAACACCGATATAGCGAACGTCCAGCGATTGCTCATACACTAAAGGTGCTAGCCATGAAAGCTCTTGCTGGTCCTCATCTCCCACTGGTAACCTCTCAAACGAACCACAAACACTTGGGATCGGAACTTGTTTAGCCTACTAAAACTGCCAACGTACACAGCCTCTCCTGCTCAATTTGGCCAGAGCTCAACACCGGAATCGCGAACGTCCAGGGATTGCTCCTACACTAAAGGTGCCAGCCCTGAAAGCTCTTGCTGCTCCTCATCTCCCACTGGTAACCTCTCAAACGAACCACAAACACTTGGGCTCTGAACTTGTTTAGCCTACTAAAACTTCCAACGTACACAGCCTCTCCTGCTCAATCTGTCCAGAGCTCAACACCGGAATTGCGAATGTCCAGCCATTGCTCCTACACTAAAGGTGCCAGCCCTGAAAGCTCTTGCTGGTCCTCATCTCCCACTGGTAACCTCTCAAACGAACCACAAACACTTGGGCTCTGAACTTGTTTAGCCTACTAAAACTTCCAACGTACACTCCCTCGCCTGCTCAATCTGGCCAGAGCTCAACACCGGAATTGCGAACGTCCAGCGATTGCTTCTACACTAAAGGTGCCAGCCCTGAAAGCTCTTGCTGGTCCTCATCTCCCACTGGTAACCTCTCAAACGAACCACAAACACTTGGGCTCTGAACTTGTTTAGCCTACTAAAACTTCCAACGTACACAGCCTCTCCTGCTCAATCTGGCCAGAGCTCAACACCGGAATTACGAACGTCCAGCGATTGATTCTACACTAAAGGTGCTAGCCCTGAAAGCTCTTGCTGGTCCTCATCTCCCACTGGTAACCTCTCAAACGAACCACAAACACTTGGGCTCGGAACTTGTTTAGCCTACTAAAACTTCCAACGTACACAGCCTCTCCTGCTCAATTTGGCCAGAGCTCAACACCAAAATTGCGAACGTCCAGCGATTGCTCCTACACTAAAGGTGCCAGCCCTGAAAGCTCTTGCTGGTCCTCATCTCCCACTGGTAACCTCTCAAACGAACCACAAACACTTGGGCTCTGAACTTGTTTAGCCTACTAAAACTTCCAACGTACACAGCCTCTCCTGCTCAATCTGGCCAGAGCTCCAACACCGGAATTGCGAACGTCCAGCGATTGCTCCTACACTAAAGGTGCCAGCCCTGAAAGCTCTTGCTGGTCCTCATCTCCCACTGGTAACCTCTCAAACGAACCACAAACACTTGGACTCTGAACTTGTTTAGCCTACTAAAACTTCCAACGTACACAGCCTCTCCTGCTCAATCTGGCCAGAGCTCAACAGCGGAATTGCGAACGTCCAGGGATTGCTCCCACACTAAAGGTGCAGCCCTGAAAGCTCTTGCTGGTCCTCATCTCCCACTGGTAACCTCTCAAACGAACCACAAACACTTGGGCTCGGAACTTGTTTAGCCTACTAAAACTTCCAACGTACACAGCCTCTCCTGCTCAATCTGGCCAGAGCTCAACACCGGAATTGCGAACGTCCAGCGATTGCTCCTACACTAAAGGTGCCAGCCCTGAAAGCTCTTGCTGGTCCTCATCTCCCACTGGTAACCTCTCAAACGAACCACAAACACTTGGGCTCTGAACTTGTTTAGCCTACTAAAACTTCCAACGTACACAGCCTCTCCTGCTCAATCTGGCCAGAGCTCAACACCGGAATTGCGAACGTCCAGCGATTGCTCCCACACTAAAGGTGCAGCCCTGAAAGCTCTTGCTGGTCCTCATCTCCCACTGGTAACCTCTCAAACGAACCACAAACACTTGGGCTCGGAACTTGTTTAGCCTACTAAAACTTCCAACGTACACTCCCTAGCCTGCTCAATCTGGCCAGAGCTCAACAGCGAAATTGCGAACGTCCAGCGATTGCTCCTACACTAAAGGTGCCAGCCCTGAAAGCTCTTGCTGGTCCTCATCTCCCACTGGTAACCTCTCAAACGAACCACAAACACTTGGGCTCTGAACTTGTTTAGCCTACTAAAACTTCCAACGTACACAGCCTCTCCTGCTCAATCTGGCCAAAATTCAACACCGAAATTGCGAACGTCCAGCGATTGCTCCTACACTAAAGGTGCCAGCCCTGAAAGCTCTTGCTGGTCCTCATCTCCCACTGGTAACCTCTCAAACGAACCACAACCACTTGGGCTTGGAACTTGTTTAGCCTACTAAAACTTCCAACGTACACTCCCTCGCCTGCTCAATCTGGCCAGAGCTCAACACCGGAATCGCGAACGTCCAGGGATTGCTCCTACACTAAAGGTGCCAGCCCTGAAAGCTCTTGCTGGTCCTCATCTCCCACTGGTAACCTCTCAAACGAACCACAAACACTTGGGCTCTGAACTTGTTTAGCCGACTAAAACTTCCAACGTACACAGCCTCTCCTGCTCAATTTGGCCAGAGCTCAACACCGGAATCACGAACGTCCAGGGATTGATCCTACGCTAAAGGTGCCAGCCCTGAAAGCTCTTGCTGGTCCTCATCTCCCACTGGTAACCTCTCAATCGAATCACAAACACTTGGGCTCGGAACTTGTTTAGCCTACTAAAACTTCCAACGTACACAGCCTCTCCTGCTCAATCTGGCCAAAATTCAACACCGGAATTGCGAATGTCCAGCCATTGCTCCTACACTAAAGGTGCCAGCCCTGAAAGCTCTTGCTGGTCCTCATCTCCCACTGGTAACCTCTCAAACGAACCACAAACACTTGGGCTCTGAACTTGTTTAGCCTACTAAAACTTCCAACGTACACTCCCTCGCCTGCTCAATCTGGCCAGAGCTCAACACCGGAATTGCGAACGTCCAGCGATTGCTTCTACACTAAAGGTGCCAGCCCTGAAAGCTCTTGCTGGTCCTCATCTCCCACTGGTAACCTCTCAAACGAACCACAAACACTTGGGCTCTGAACTTGTTTAGCCTACTAAAACTTCCAACGTACACAGCCTCTCCTGCTCAATCTGGCCAGAGCTCAACACCGGAATTACGAACGTCCAGCGATTGCTTCTACACTAAAGGTGCTAGGCCTGAAAGCTCTTGCTGGTCCTCATCTCCCACTGGTAACCTCTCAAACGAACCACAAACACTTGGGCTCGGAACTTGTTTAGCCTACTAAAACTTCCAACGTACACAGCCTCTCCTGCTCAATCTGGCCAGAGCTCAACACCGGAATTGCGAACGTCCAGGGATTGCTCCCACACTAAAGGTGCAGCCCTGAAAGCTCTTGCTGGTCCTCATCTCCCACTGGTAACCTCTCAAACGAACCACAAACACTTGGGCTCTGAACTTGTTTAGCCTACTAAAACTTCCAACGTACACAGCCTCTCCTGCTCAATCTGGCCAGAGCTCAACACAGGAATTGCGAACGTCCAGCGATTGCTCCTACACTAAAGGTGTAGCCCTGAAAGCTCTTGCTGGTCCTCATCTCCCACTGGTAACCTCTCAAACGAACCACAAACACTTGGGCTCTGAACTTGTTTAGCCTACTAAAACTTCCAACGTACACTCCCTAGCCTGCTCAGTCTGGCCAGAGCTCAACAGCGAAATTGCGAACGTCCAGCGATTGCTCCTACACTAAAGGTGCCAGCCCTGAAAGCTCTTGCTGGTCCTCATCTCCCACTGGTAACCTCTCAAACGAACCACAAACACTTGGGCTCTGAACTTGTTTAGCCTACTAAAACGTCCAACGTACACAGCCTCTCCTGCTCAATCTGGCCAAAATTCAACACCGAAATTGCGAACGTCCAGCGATTGCTCCTACACTAAAGGTGCCAGCCCTGAAAGCTCTTGCTGGTCCTCATCTCCCACTGGTAACCTCTCAAACGAACCACAACCACTTGGGATCGGAACTTGTTTAGCCTACTAAAACTTCCAACGTACACTCCCTCGCCTGCTCAATCTGGCCAGAGCTCAACACCGGAATCGCGAACGTCCAGGGATTGCTCCTACACTAAAGGTGCCAGCCCTGAAAGCTCTTGCTGGTCCTCATCTCCCACTGGTAACCTCTCAAACGAACCACAAACACTTGGGCTCGGAACTTGTTTAGCCGACTAAAACTTCCAACGTACACAGCCTCTCCTGCTCAATTTGGCCAGAGCTCAACACCGGAATCACGAACGTCCAGGGATTGATCCTACGCTAAAGGTGCCAGCCCTGAAAGCTCTTGCTGGTCCTCATCTCCCACTGGTAACCTCTCAATCGAATCACAAACACTTGGGCTCGGAACTTGTTTAGCCTACTAAAACTTCCAACGTACACAGCCTCTCCTGCTCAATCTGGCCAAAATTCAACACCGGAATTGCGAATGTCCAGCCATTGCTCCTACACTAAAGGTGCCAGCCCTGAAAGCTCTTGCTGGTCCTCATCTCCCACTGGTAACCTCTCAAACGAACCACAAACACTTGGGCTCTGAACTTGTTTAGCCTACTAAAACTTCCAACGTACACTCCCTCGCCTGCTCAATCTGGCCAGAGCTCAACACCGGAATTGCGAACGTCCAGCGATTGCTTCTACACTAAAGGTGCCAGCCCTGAAAGCTCTTGCTGGTCCTCATCTCCCACTGGTAACCTCTCAAACGAACCACAAACACTTGGGCTCTGAACTTGTTTAGCCTACTAAAACTTCCAACGTACACAGCCTCTCCTGCTCAATCTGGCCAGAGCTCAACACCGGAATTGCGAACGTCCAGGGATTGCTCCCACACTAAAGGTGCAGCCCTGAAAGCTCTTGCTGGTCCTTCACATCTCCCACTGGGAACCTCTCAAACGAACCACAAACACTTGGGCTCTGAACTTGTTTAGCCTACTAAAACTTCCAACGTACACAGCCTCTCCTGCTCAATCTGGCCAGAGCTCAACACCGGAATTGCGAACGTCCAGCGATTGCTCCTACACTAAAGGTGCCAGCCCTGAAAGCTCTTGCTGGTCCTCATCTCCCACTGGTAACCTCTCAAACGAACCACAAACACTTGGGCTCTGAACTTGTTTAGCCTACTAAAACTTCCAACGTACACAGCCTCTCCTGCTCAATCTGGCCAGAGCTCAACACCGGAATTGCGAACGTCCAGCGATTGCTCCCACACTAAAGGTGCAGCCCTGAAAGCTCTTGCTGGTCCTCATCTCCCACTGGTAACCTCTCAAAAGAACCACAAACACTTGGGCTCGGAACTTGTTTAGCCTACTAAAACTTCCAACGTACACTCCCTAGCCTGCTCAGTCTGGCCAGACCTCAACAGCGAAATTGCGAACGTCCAGCGATTGCTCCTACACTAAAGGTGCCAGCCCTGAAAGCTCTTGCTGGTCCTCATCTCCCACTGGTAACCTCTCAAACGAACCACAAACACTTGGGCTCTGAACTTGTTTAGCCTACTAAAACGTCCAACGTACACAGCCTCTCCTGCTCAATCTGGCCAAAATTCAACACCGAAATTGCGAACGTCCAGCGATTGCTCCTACACTAAAGGTGCCAGCCCTGAAAGCTCTTGCTGGTCCTCATCTCCCACTGGTAACCTCTCAAACGAACCACAACCACTTGGGCTCGGAACTTGTTTAGCCTACTAAAACTTCCAACGTACACTCCCTCGCCTGCTCAATCTGGCCAGAGCTCAACACCGGAATCGCGAACGTCCAGGGATTGCTCCTACACTAAAGGTGCCAGCCCTGAAAGCTCTTGCTGGTCCTCATCTCCCACTGGTAACCTCTCAAACGAACCACAAACACTTGGGCTCTGAACTTGTTTAGCCGACTAAAACTTCCAACGTACACAGCCTCTCCTGCTCAATTTGGCCAGAGCTCAACACCGGAATCACGAACGTCCAGGGATTGATCCTACGCTAAAGGTGCCAGCCCTGAAAGCTCTTGCTGGTCCTCATCTCCCACTGGTAACCTCTCAAACGAACCACAAACACTTGGACTCTGAACTTGTTTAGCCTACTAAAACTTCCAACGTACACAGCCTCTCCTGCTCAATCTGGCCAGAGCTCAACACCGAAATTGCGAACGTCCAGCCATTGCTCCTACACTAAAGGTGCCAGCCCTGAAAGCTCTTGCTGGTCCTCATCTCCCACTGGTAACCTCTCAAACGAACCACAAACACTTGGGCTCTGAACTTGTTTAGCCTACTAAAACTTCCAACGTACACAGCCTCTCCTGCTCAATCTGGCCAGAGCTCAACACCGGAATTGCGAACGTCCAGCGATTGCTCCTACACTAAAGGTGCCAGCCCTGAAAGCTCTTGCAGGTCCTCATCTCCCACTGGTAACCTCTCAAACGAACCACAAACACTTGGGCTCTGAACTTGTTTAGCCTACTAAAACTTCCAACGTACACTCCCTCGCCTGCTCCATCTGGCCAGAGCTCCAACACCGGAATTGCGAACGTCCAGCGATTGCTCCTACACTAAAGGTGCCAGCCCTGAAAGCTCTTGCTGGTCCTCATCTCCCACTGGTAACCTCTCAAACGAACCACACACACTTGGGCTCTGAACTTGTTTAGCCTACTAAAACTTCCAACGTACACAGCCTCTCCTGCTCAATCTGGCCAAAATTCAACACCGAAATTGCAAACGTCCAGCGATTGCTTCTACACTAAAGGTGCTAGCCCTGAAAGCTCTTGCTGGTCCTCATCTCCCACTGGTAACCTCTCAAACGAACCACAAACACTTGGGCTCGGAACTTGTTTAGCCTACTAAAACTTCCAACGTACACAGCCTCTCCTGCTCAATTTGGCCAGAGCTCAACACCGAAATTGCGAACGTCCAGCGATTGCTCCTACACTAAAGGTGCCAGCCCTGAAAGCTCTTGCTGGTCCTCATCTCCCACTGGTAACCTCTCAAACGAACCACAAACACTTGGGCTCGGAACTTGTTTAGCCTACTAAAACTTCCAACGTACACTCCCTCTCCTGCTCAATCTGGCCAAAATTCAATACTGAAATAGCGAACGTCCAGCCATTGCTCCTACACTAAAGGTGCCAGCCCTGAAAGCTCCTACTGGTCCTCATCTCCCACTGGTAACCTCTCAAACGAACCACAAACACGGGCTCTGAACTTGTTTAGCCTACTAAAACTTCCAACGTACACAGCCTCTCCTGCTCAATCTGGCCAAAATTCAACACCGAAATTGCGAACGTCCAGCGATTGCTCCTACACTAAAGGTGCCAGCCCTGAAAGCTCTTGCTGGTCCTCATCTCCCACTGGTAACCTCTCAAACGAACCACAAACACTTGGGCTCGGAACTTGTTTAGCCTACTAAAACTTCCAACGTACACAGCTTCACCTGCTCAATCTGGCCACAGCTCAACACCGAAATTGCGAACGTCCGGGGATTGCTCCTACACTAAAGATGCCAGCCCTGAAAGCTCTTGCTGGTCCTCATCTCCCACTGGTAACCTCTCAAACGAACCACAAACACTTGGGCTCTGAACTTGTTTAGCCTACTAAAACTTCCAACGTACGCAGCCTCTCCTGCTCAATCTGGCCAAAATTCAACACCGATATAGCGAACGTCCAGCGATTGCTCATACACTAAAGGTGCTAGCCATGAAAGCTCTTGCTGGTCCTCATCTCCCACTGGTAACCTCTCAAACGAACCACAAACACTTGGGCTCGGAACTTGTTTAGCCTACTAAAACTTCCAACGTACACAGCCTCTCCTGCTCAATTTGGCCAGAGCTCAACACCGGAATCGCGAACGTCCAGGGATTGCTCCTACACTAAAGGTGCCAGCCCTGAAAGCTCTTGCTGCTCATCATCTCCCACTGGTAACCTCTCAAACGAACCACAAACACTTGGGCTCTGAACTTGTTTAGCCTACTAAAACTTCCAACGTACACAGCCTCTCCTGCTCAATCTGGCCAAAATTCAACACCGGAATTGCGAACGTCCAGCGATTGCTCCTACACTAAAGGTGCCAGCCCTGAAAGCTCTTGCTGGTCCTCATCTCCCACTGGTAACCTCTCAAACGAACCACAAACACTTGGGCTCGGAACTTGTTTAGCCTACTAAAACTTCCAACGTACACAGCCTCTCCTGCTCAATTTGGCCAGAGCTCAACACCGAAATTGCGAACGTCCAGCGATTGCTCCTACACTAAAGGTGCCAGCCCTGAAAGCTCTTGCTGGTCCTCATCTCCCACTGGTAACCTCTCAAACGAACCACAAACACTTGGGCTCTGAACTTGTTTAGCCTACTAAAACTTCCAACGTACACAGCCTCTCCTGCTCAATCTGGCCAAAATTCAACACCGAAATTGCGAACGTCCAGCGATTGCTCATACACTAAAGGTGCTAGCCCTGAAAGCTCTTGCTGGTCCTCATCTCCCACTGGTAACCTCTCAAACGAACCACAAACACTTGGGCTCTGAACTTGTTTAGCCTACTAAAACTTCCAACGTACACAGCTTCACCTGCTCAATCTGGCCAGAGCTCAACACCGAAATTGCGAACGTCCGGGGATTGCTCCTACACTAAAGATGCCAGCCCTGAAAGCTCTTGCTGGTCCTCATCTCCCACTGGTAACCTCTCAAACGAACCACAAACACTTGGGCTCTGAACTTGTTTAGCCTACTAAAACTTCCAACGTACGCAGCCTCTCCTGCTCAATCTGGCCAAAATTCAACACCGATATAGCGAACGTCCAGCGATTGCTCATACACTAAAGGTGCTAGCCATGAAAGCTCTTGCTGGTCCTCATCTCCCACTGGTAACCTCTCAAACGAACCACAAACACTTGGGCTCGGAACTTGTTTAGCCTACTAAAACTTCCAACGTACACAGCCTCTCCTGCTCAATTTGGCCAGAGCTCAACACCGGAATCGCGAACGTCCAGCGATTGCTCCTACACTAAAGGTGCCAGCCCTGAAAGCTCTTGCTGCTCATCATCTCCCACTGGTAACCTA
>NW_026776874.1:0-35089 GCF_030936135.1 Gavia stellata
CCGGTGGGAGATGAGGACCAGCAACAGCTTTCAGGGCTGGCAACTTTAGTGTAAGCTTAATATCTGGACGTTTGCAATTTCGGTGTTGAGCTCTGGCCAGATTGAGGAAGAGATGGAGTGTATGTTGGAAGTTTTAGTAGCGTAAAGAAGTTCAGAGCCCAAGTGTTTGTGGTTCGTTTGAGAGGTTACTAGTTGTAGATGAGGACCAGCAAGAGCTTTCAGGACTGGCAGCTTTAGTGTGGGAGCAATCGTTGCAAGTTCGCAATTTCGGTGTTGATCTCTGACGTGAACTAGTGAGAGGAAGCGATCATAGGTCTGGACCTTGGAGTGTCTAAACAAGTTCAGAGCCCAAATGCTGGAGGTTCCTTTTAGAGGTTACCAGTGGCAGATGAGGACCAGCAAGAGCTTTCAGGGCCGGTACCTGTAGTGTAGGAGTGATCGTTTGACGTTCGCAATTTCGGTGTTGAGCTCAGACGTGAATTAGCGAGAGGAAGCGAAGATATGTCTGGACCTTGGAGTGTCTAAACAAGTTCAGAGCCCAAGTGTTTGTGGTTCGTTTGGGAGGTTACCAGTGGGAGATGAGGACCAGCAAGAGCTTTCAGGGCCGGTACCTGTAGTGTAGGAGTGATCGTTTGACGTTCGCAATTTCGGTGTTGAGCTCAGACGTGAATTAGCGAGAGGAAGCGAAGATATGTCTGGACCTTGGAGTGTCTAAACAAGTTCAGAGCCCAAGTGTTTGTGGTTCGTTTGAAAGGTTACCAGTGGGAGATGAGGACGAGCAAGAGCTGTCGGGGCTGGCACCTTTAGTGTAGGACCAATTGCTGGATGATCGCAATATCGGTGTTGAGCTCTGGCCAGATTGAGCAGGGGAGAATGTGTACGTTGGAATTTTTAGTAGGCTAAACAACTTGAGAGCCCAAGTGTCTGTGGTTCGTTTTAGAGGTTACCAGTGGGAGATGAGGACCAGCAAGAGCTTTCAGGGCTGGCACCTTTAGTGTAGGAGCAATCGGTGGACGTTCGCCAGTTCAGTGTTGAGCTCTGGCGAAAATTAGCAAGAGGAAGCGATGATACGTCTGGACCTTTGAGTGTCTAAACAAGTTCAGAGCCCACGTGTTTGTGTTTCGTTTTAGAGGTTAGTAGTGGGAGATGAGGACCAGCAAGAGCTTTCAGGGCTGGCACCTTCAGTGTAGGAGCAATCGCTGGACGTTGGGAATTTCGGTGTTGAGCTCTGACGTGAATTAGCGAGAGGAAGTGACCATACGTCTGGACCTTTGAGTGTCTAAACAAGTTGAGAGCCCAAGTATTTGTGGTTCGTCTGAGTGGTTACCAGTGGGAGATGAGGACCAGCAAGAGCTTTCAGGGCTGGCACCTTCATTGTAGGAGCAATGTGGGCGTTCGCAATATCGGTGTTGAGCTCTGACGTGAATTAGCGAGAGGAAGCGATGATATGTCTGGACCTTGGAGTGTCTAAACAAGATCAGAACCCAAGTGCTTGAGGTTGGTTTTAGCGGTTAGCAGTGGGAGATGAGGACGACCAAGAGCTTTCAGGGCTGGCACCTTTAGTGTAGGACCAATTGCTGGATGTTCGCAATATCGGTGTTGAGCTCTGGCCAGATTGAGCAGGAGAGGCTGTGTACGTTGGAAGTTTTAGTAGGCTAAAAAACTTGAGAGCCCAAGTGTTTGTGGTTCGTTTGAGAGGTTACCAGTGGGAGATGAGGACCAGCAAGAGCTTTCAGGGCTGGCACCTTTTGTGTAGGAGCAATCGGTGGATGTTCGCAATTTCGCTGTTGAGGTCTGGCCAGACTGACCAGGAGATGGAGTGTATGTTGGAGGGTTTAGTAGCCTAAACAAGTTCAGAGCCCAAGTGTTTGTGGTTCGTTTGAGAGGTTACCAGTGGGAGATGAGGACCAGCAAGAGGTTTCAGGGCTGGCACCTTTGGTGTAGGTCCACTTGCTGGACGTTCGCAATTTGGGTGTAGAGCTCTGGCCAGTTTGAGCAGGAGAGGCTGTGTACGTTGGAAGTTTTAGTAGGCTAACAAGTTCAGAGCCCAAGTGTTTGTGGTTCGTTTGAGAGATTACCAGTGGGAGATGAGGACCAGCAAGAGCTTTCAGGGCTGGCACCTTTAGTGTAGGAGCAATCGCTGGACGTTCGCAATTTTGGTGTTGAGCTCTGACGTGAACTAGTGAAAGGAAGCGATGATACGTGTGGACCTTTGAGTGTCTAAACAAGTTCAGAGCCCAAGTGTTTGTGGTTCATTTTAGAGGTTACCAGTGGGAGATGAGGACCAGCAAGAGCTTTCAGGGCTGGCACCTTTAGTGTAGGAGCAATCGCTGGACGTTCGCAATTTCGGTGTGAGCTCTGGCCAGTTTGAGCAGGAGAGGCTGTGTACGTTGGAAGATTTAGTAGCCTAAACAAGTTCAGAGCCCAAGTGTTTGTGGTTCGTTTGAGAGGTTACCAGTGGGAGATGAGGACCAGCAAGAGCTTTCAGGGCTGGCACCTTCAGTGTAGGAGTAATCGCTGGACGTTCGCAATTTCGGTGTTGAGCTCCGACGTGAATTAGCGAAAGGAAGCGATGATACGTCTGGACCTTAGAGTGTTTAAACAAGTTTAGAGCCCTAGTGTTTGTGGTTCGTTTGAGAGGTTACCAGTGGGAGATGAGGACCAGCAAGAGCTTTCAGGGCTGGCACCTTTAGTGTAGGAGCAATCGCTGGACGTTCGCAATTTCGGTTTTGAGCTCTCGCCAGTTTGAGCCGGAGAGGCTGTGTACGTAGGAAGTTTTAGTAGGCTAAACAAGTTCAGAGCCCAAGTGTTTGTGGTTCGTTTGAGAGGTTACCAGTGGGAGATGAGGACCAGCAAGAGCTTTCAGGGCTGGCACCTTTGGTGTAGGAGCAATCGCTGGACGTTCGCAATTTCGGTGTAGAGCTCTGGCCAGATTGAGCAGGAGAGGCTGTGTACGTTGGAAGTTTTAGTAGGCTAAACAAGTTCAGAGGCCAAGTGTTTGTGGTTCGTTTGAGAGGTTACCAGTGGGAGATGAGGACCAGCAAGAGCTTTCAGTGCTGGCACCTTCAGTGTAGGAGCAATCGCTGGACGTTGGGAATTTCGGTGTTGAGCTCAGACGTGAATTAGCGAAAGGAAGCGATGATACGTCTGGATCTTTGAGTGTCTAAACAAGTTCAGAGCCCAAGTGTTTGTGGTTCGTTTTAGAGGTTACCAGTGGGAGATGAGGACCAGCAACAGCTTTCAGGGCTGGTAGCTTCAGTGTAGGAGTAATCGGTGGACGTTCGCAAGTTCGGTGTTGAGCTCTGGCCAGACTGAGCAAGAGATGGAGTGTATGTTGGAAGTTTTAGTAGGCTAAACAAATTCAGAGCCCAAGTGTTTGTGGTTCGTTTGAGAGGTGACCAGTGGGAGATGAGGACCAGCAAGAGCTTTCAGGGCTGGCACCTTTAGTGTAGGAGCAATCGCTGGATGTTCGCAAATTCGGTGTTGAGCTCTGGCCAGACTGAGCAAGAGATGGAGTGTATGTTGGAAGGTTTACAAGCCTAAACAAGTTCAGAGCCCAAGCGTTAGCGGTTCGTTTGAGAGGTTACCAGTGGGAGATGAGGACCAGCAAGAGCTTTCAGGGCCAGCACCTTTAGTGTAGGAGCAATCGGTGGACGTTCGCAATTTCGGTGTTGAGCTCTGACGTGAATTAGCGAGAGGAAGTGATCAAACGTCTGGACCTTGGCGTATCTAAACAAGTTTAGAGCCCAAGTTCTTGAGGTTCGTTTTGGAGGTCACGAGTGGGAGATGAGGACCAGCAAGAGCTTTCAGGGCCGGCGCCTTTAGTGTAGGAGCAATCGCTCGACGTTCGCAATTTCGGTGTTGAGCTCTGACGTGAATTAGTGAGAGGAAGCGTTGACATGTCTGGACCTTTGAGTGTCTCAACAAGTTGAGTTCCCAAATGCTTGAGGTTCGTTTTAGAGGTAACCAGTGGGAGATGAGCACCAGCATCAGGTTTCAGGGCTGGCACCTTAAGTGTAAGATTAATATCTGGATGTTCGCAAGTTCGGTGTTGAGCTCGGGCTAGACTGAGCAGGAGAGGGAGTGTATGTTGGAAATTTTGTTAGCCTAAACAAGTTCAGAGCCCAAGTGTTTGTCATTCGTTTTAGAGGTTACCAGTGGGAGGTGAGGGCCAGCAAGAGCTTTCAGGGCTGGCACCTTAAGTGTATGATCAATCGCTGGACGTTCGCAATTTCCGTGTTGAGCTCCTACGTGAATTAGCGAAAGGAAGCGATGATACGTCTGGACCTTTGAGTGTTTAAACAAGTTCAGAGCCCAAGTGTTTGTGGTTCGTTTTAGAGGTTACCAGTGGGAGATGAGGACCAGCAAGAGCTTTCAGGGCTGGCACCTTTAGTGTAGGAGGAATCGCTGGACGTTCGCAATTTCGGTGTGAGCTCTGGCCAGTTTGAGCAGGAGAGGCTGTGTACGTTGGAAGTTTTAGCAGCCTAAACAAGTTCAGAGCCCAAGTGTTTGTGGTTCGTTTGAGAGGTTACCAGTGGGAGATGAGGACCAGCAAGAGCTTTCAGGGCTGGCACCTTTAGTGTAGGAGCAATCGCTGGACGTTCGCAATTTCGGTGTTGAGCTCCGACGTGAATTAGCGAAAGGAAGCGATGATACGTCTGGACCTTTGAGTGTCTAAACAAGTTCAGAGCCCAAGTGTTTGTGGTTCGTTTGAGAGGTTACCAGTGGGAGATGAGGACCAGCAAGAGCTTTCAGGGCTGGCACCTTTAGTGTAGGAACAATGGCTGGACGTTCGCAATTTCGGTGTTGAGCTCTGGCCAGTTGAGCAGGAGAGGCTGTGTACGTAGGAAGTTTTAGTAGCCTAAACAAGTTCAGAGCCCTAGTGTTTGTGGTTCGTTTTAGAGGTTACCAGTGGGAGATGAGGACCAGCAAGAGCTTTCAGGGCTGGCACCTTTAGTGTAGGAGCAATCGCTGGACGTTCGCAATTTCGGTGTTGAGCTTTGGCCAGATTGAGCAGGAGAGGCTGTGTACGTTGGAAGTTTTAATAGCCTAAACAAGTTCAGAGCCCAAGTGTTTGTGGTTCGTTTGAGAGGTTACCAGTGGGAGATGAGGACCAGCAAGGGCTTTCAGGGCTGGCACCTTTAGTGTAGGAGCAATCGGTGGACGTTCGCAATTTCGGTGTTGAGCTCTGGCCAGATTGAGCAGGAGAGGCTTTGTACGTTGGACATTTTAGTAGGCTAAACAAGTTCAGAGCCCAAGTGTTTGTGGTTCGTTTTAGAGGTTACCAGTGGGAGATGAGGACCAGCAAGAGCTTTCAGGGCTGGCACCTTTAGTGTAGGAGCAATCGCTGGACGTTCGCAATTTCGGTGTTGAGCTCCTACGTGAATTAGCGAAAGGAAGCGATGATACGTCTGGACCTTTGAGTGTCTAAACAAGTTCAGAGCCCAAGTGTTTGTGGTTCGTTTTAGAGGTTACCAGTGGGAGATGAGGACCAGCAAGAGCTTTCAGGGCTGGCACCTTTAGTGTAGGAGCAATCGCTGGACGTTTGCAATTCCGGTGTTGAGCTCTGGACAGCTTGAGCAGGAGAGGCTGTGTACGTTTGAAGATTTAGTAGGCTAAACAAGTTCAGAGCCCAAGTGTTTGTGGTTCGTTTGAGAGGTTACCAGTGGGAGATGAGGACCAGCAAGAGCTTTCAGGGCTGGCACCTTTAGTGTAGGAGCAATCGCTGGACGTTCGCAATTTCGGTGTTGAGCTCCGACGTGAATTAGCGAAAGGAAGCGATGATACGTCTGGACCTTTGAGTGTCTAAACAAGTTCAGAGCCCAAGTGTTTGTGGTTCGTTTTAGAGGTTACCAGTGGGAGATGAGGACCAGCAAGAGCTTTCAGGGCTGTCACCTTTGGTGTAGGTCCACATGCTGGACGTTGGCAATTTCGGTGTTGAGCTCTGGCCAGATTGAGCAGGGGAGTCTGTGTTCGTTGGAAGTTTTAGTGGAGTAAACAAGTTCATAGCCTTCGTGTTTGTGGTTCGTTTTAGAGGTTACCAGTGGGAGATGAGGACCAGCAAGATCTTTCAGTGCTGGCACCTTTAGTGTAGGAGCAGTCGCTGGACGTTCGCAATTTCGGTGTTGAGCTCTGACGTGAATTAGCGAGAGGAAGCGATGATACATCTGGACCTTTGAGTGTCTATACAAGTTGAGAGCCCACGTGTTTGTGGTTCGTTTTAGAGGTTACCAGTGGGAGATGGGGACCAGCAAGAGCTTTCAGGGCTGGTACCTTTAGTGTAGGAGCAATCGCTGGACGTTGGGAATTTCGGTGTTGAGCTCTGACGTGAATTAGCGAGAGGAAGTGATCAAACGTCTGTACCTTGGCGTATCTAAACAAGTTCAGAGCCCAAGTTCTTGAGGTTCGTTTTGGAGGTCACGAGTGGGAGATGAGGACCAGCAAGAGCTTTCAGGGCCGGCGCCTTTAGTGTAGGAGCAATCGCTCGACGTTCGCAATGTCGGTGTTGAGCTCTGACGTGAATTAGTGAGAGGAAGCGATGATGCGTCTGGACCTTGGAGTGTCTATACAAGTTGAGAGCCCAAGTGTTTGTGGTTCATTTTAGAGGTTACCAGTGGGAGATGAGGACCAGCAAGAGCTTTCAGGGCTGGTACCTTCAGTGTAGGAGCAATTGCTCGAGGTTGGCAATTTCAGTGTTGAGCTCTGACGTGAATTAGCGAGATGAAGTGATCATACGTCTGGACATTTGCGTATCTAAACAAGTTCAGAGCCCAAGTTCTTGAGGTTCGTTTTAGAGGTCACCAGTGGGAGATGAGGACCAGCAAGAGCTTTCAGGGCTGGCACCTGTATTGTAGGAGCAATCGGTGGACGTTCGCAATTCCAGTGTTGAGCTCTGGCCAGTTGAGCAGGAGAGGCTGTGTACGTTGGAAGTTTTAGCAGCCTAAACAAGATCAGAGCCCAAGTGTTTGTGGTTCGTTTGACAGGTTACCAGTGGGAGATGAGGACCAGCAAGAGCTTTTAGGGCTGGCACCTTTAGTGTAGGAGTAATCGCTGGACGTTCGCAATTTCGGTGTTGAGCTCCGACGTGAATTAGCGAAAGGAAGCGATGATACGTCTGGACCTTTGAGTGTCTAAACAATTTCAGAGCCCAAGTGTTTGTGGTTCGTTTTAGAGGTTACCAGTGGGAGATGAGGACCAGCAAGAGCTTTCAGGGCTGGCACCTTTAGTGTAGGAGCAATCGCTGGACGTTCGCAATTTCGGTGTTGAGCTCTGGCCAGATTGAGCAGGAGAGGCTGTGTACGTAGGAAGTTTTAGTAGGTGAAACAAGTTCAGAGCCCAAGTGTTTGTGGTTCGTTTGAGAGGTTACCAGTGGGAGATGAGGACCAGCAAGAGCTTTCAGGGCTGGCACCTTTAGTGTAGGAGCAATCGCTGGACGTTCGCAATTTCGGTGTTGAGCTTTGGCCAGATTGAGCAGGAGAGGCTGTGTACGTTGGAAGTTTTAGTAGCCTAAACAAGTTCAGAGCCCAAGTGTTTGTGGTTCGTTTGAGAGGTTACCAGTGGGAGATGAGGACCAGCAAGGGCTTTCAGGGCTGGCACCTTTAGTGTAGGAGCAATCGGTGGACGTTCGCAATTTCGGTGTTGAGCTCTGGCCAGATTGAGCAGGAGAGGCTGTGTACGTTGGACATTTTAGTAGGCTAAACAAGTTCAGAGCCCAAGTGTTTGTGGTTCGTTTGAGAGGTTACCAGTGGGAGATGAGGACCAGCAAGAGCTTTCAGGGCTGGCACCTTTAGTGTAGGAGCAATCGCTGGACGTTCGCAATTTCGGTGTTGAGCTCCTACGTGAATTAGCGAAAGGAAGCGATGATACGTCTGGACCTTTGAGTGTCTAAACAAGTTCAGAGCCCAAGTGTTTGTGGTTCGTTTTAGAGGTTACCAGTGGGAGATGAGGACCAGCAAGAGCTTTCAGGGCTGGCACCTTTAGTGTAGGAGCAATCGCTGGACGTTTGCAATTCCGGTGTTGAGCTCTGGACAGCTTGAGCAGGAGAGGCTGTGTACGTTTGAAGATTTAGTAGGCTAAACAAGTTCAGAGCCCAAGTGTTTGTGGTTCGTTTGAGAGGTTACCAGTGGGAGATGAGGACCAGCAAGAGCTTTCAGGGCTGGCACCTTTAGTGTAGGAGCAATCGCTGGACGTTCGCAATTTCGGTGTTGAGCTCCGACGTGAATTAGCGAAAGGAAGCGATGATACGTCTGGACCTTTGAGTGTCTAAACAAGTTCAGAGCCCACGTGTTTGTGTTTCGTTTTAGAGGTTAGTAGTGGGAGATGAGGACCAGCAAGAGCTTTCAGGGCTGGCACCTTCAGTGTAGGAGCAATCGCTGGACGTTGGGAATTTCGGTGTTGAGCTCTGACGTGAATTAGCGAGAGGAAGTGACCATACGTCTGGACCTTTGAGTGTCTAAACAAGTTGAGAGCCCAAGTATTTGTGGTTCGTCTGAGTGGTTACCAGTGGGAGATGAGGACCAGCAAGAGCTTTCAGGGCTGGCACCTTCATTGTAGGAGCAATGTGGGCGTTCGCAATATCGGTGTTGAGCTCTGACGTGAATTAGCGAGAGGAAGCGATGATATGTCTGGACCTTGGAGTGTCTAAACAAGATCAGAACCCAAGTGCTTGAGGTTGGTTTTAGCGGTTAGCAGTGGGAGATGAGGACGACCAAGAGCTTTCAGGGCTGGCACCTTTAGTGTAGGACCAATTGCTGGATGTTCGCAATATCGGTGTTGAGCTCTGGCCAGATTGAGCAGGAGAGGCTGTGTACGTTGGAAGTTTTAGTAGGCTAAAAAACTTGAGAGCCCAAGTGTTTGTGGTTCGTTTGAGAGGTTACCAGTGGGAGATGAGGACCAGCAAGAGCTTTCAGGGCTGGCACCTTTTGTGTAGGAGCAATCGGTGGATGTTCGCAATTTCGCTGTTGAGGTCTGGCCAGACTGACCAGGAGATGGAGTGTATGTTGGAGGGTTTAGTAGCCTAAACAAGTTCAGAGCCCAAGTGTTTGTGGTTCGTTTGAGAGGTTACCAGTGGGAGATGAGGACCAGCAAGAGGTTTCAGGGCTGGCACCTTTGGTGTAGGTCCACTTGCTGGACGTTCGCAATTTGGGTGTAGAGCTCTGGCCAGTTTGAGCAGGAGAGGCTGTGTACGTTGGAAGTTTTAGTAGGCTAACAAGTTCAGAGCCCAAGTGTTTGTGGTTCGTTTGAGAGATTACCAGTGGGAGATGAGGACCAGCAAGAGCTTTCAGGGCTGGCACCTTTAGTGTAGGAGCAATCGCTGGACGTTCGCAATTTTGGTGTTGAGCTCTGACGTGAACTAGTGAAAGGAAGCGATGATACGTGTGGACCTTTGAGTGTCTAAACAAGTTCAGAGCCCAAGTGTTTGTGGTTCATTTTAGAGGTTACCAGTGGGAGATGAGGACCAGCAAGAGCTTTCAGGGCTGGCACCTTTAGTGTAGGAGCAATCGCTGGACGTTCGCAATTTCGGTGTGAGCTCTGGCCAGTTTGAGCAGGAGAGGCTGTGTACGTTGGAAGATTTAGTAGCCTAAACAAGTTCAGAGCCCAAGTGTTTGTGGTTCGTTTTAGAGGTGACCAGTGGTAGATGAGGACCAGCAAGAGCTTTCAGGGCTGGCACCTTCAGTGTAGGAGTAATCGCTGGACGTTCGCAATTTCGGTGTTGAGCTCCGACGTGAATTAGCGAAAGGAAGCGATGATACGTCTGGACCTTAGAGTGTTTAAACAAGTTTAGAGCCCTAGTGTTTGTGGTTCGTTTGAGAGGTTACCAGTGGGAGATGAGGACCAGCAAGAGCTTTCAGGGCTGGCACCTTTAGTGTAGGAGCAATCGCTGGACGTTCGCAATTTCGGTTTTGAGCTCTCGCCAGTTTGAGCCGGAGAGGCTGTGTACGTAGGAAGTTTTAGTAGGCTAAACAAGTTCAGAGCCCAAGTGTTTGTGGTTCGTTTGAGAGGTTACCAGTGGGAGATGAGGACCAGCAAGAGCTTTCAGGGCTGGCACCTTTGGTGTAGGAGCAATCGCTGGACGTTCGCAATTTCGGTGTAGAGCTCTGGCCAGATTGAGCAGGAGAGGCTGTGTACGTTGGAAGTTTTAGTAGGCTAAACAAGTTCAGAGGCCAAGTGTTTGTGGTTCGTTTGAGAGGTTACCAGTGGGAGATGAGGACCAGCAAGAGCTTTCAGTGCTGGCACCTTCAGTGTAGGAGCAATCGCTGGACGTTGGGAATTTCGGTGTTGAGCTCAGACGTGAATTAGCGAAAGGAAGCGATGATACGTCTGGATCTTTGAGTGTCTAAACAAGTTCAGAGCCCAAGTGTTTGTGGTTCGTTTTAGAGGTTACCAGTGGGAGATGAGGACCAGCAACAGCTTTCAGGGCTGGTAGCTTCAGTGTAGGAGTAATCGGTGGACGTTCGCAAGTTCGGTGTTGAGCTCTGGCCAGACTGAGCAAGAGATGGAGTGTATGTTGGAAGTTTTAGTAGGCTAAACAAATTCAGAGCCCAAGTGTTTGTGGTTCGTTTGAGAGGTGACCAGTGGGAGATGAGGACCAGCAAGAGCTTTCAGGGCTGGCACCTTTAGTGTAGGAGCAATCGCTGGATGTTCGCAAATTCGGTGTTGAGCTCTGGCCAGACTGAGCAAGAGATGGAGTGTATGTTGGAAGGTTTACAAGCCTAAACAAGTTCAGAGCCCAAGCGTTAGCGGTTCGTTTGAGAGGTTACCAGTGGGAGATGAGGACCAGCAAGAGCTTTCAGGGCCAGCACCTTTAGTGTAGGAGCAATCGGTGGACGTTCGCAATTTCGGTGTTGAGCTCTGACGTGAATTAGCGAGAGGAAGTGATCAAACGTCTGGACCTTGGCGTATCTAAACAAGTTTAGAGCCCAAGTTCTTGAGGTTCGTTTTGGAGGTCACGAGTGGGAGATGAGGACCAGCAAGAGCTTTCAGGGCCGGCGCCTTTAGTGTAGGAGCAATCGCTCGACGTTCGCAATTTCGGTGTTGAGCTCTGACGTGAATTAGTGAGAGGAAGCGTTGACATGTCTGGACCTTTGAGTGTCTCAACAAGTTGAGTTCCCAAATGCTTGAGGTTCGTTTTAGAGGTAACCAGTGGGAGATGAGCACCAGCATCAGGTTTCAGGGCTGGCACCTTAAGTGTAAGATTAATATCTGGATGTTCGCAAGTTCGGTGTTGAGCTCGGGCTAGACTGAGCAGGAGAGGGAGTGTATGTTGGAAATTTTGTTAGCCTAAACAAGTTCAGAGCCCAAGTGTTTGTCATTCGTTTTAGAGGTTACCAGTGGGAGGTGAGGGCCAGCAAGAGCTTTCAGGGCTGGCACCTTAAGTGTATGATCAATCGCTGGACGTTCGCAATTTCCGTGTTGAGCTCCTACGTGAATTAGCGAAAGGAAGCGATGATACGTCTGGACCTTTGAGTGTTTAAACAAGTTCAGAGCCCAAGTGTTTGTGGTTCGTTTTAGAGGTTACCAGTGGGAGATGAGGACCAGCAAGAGCTTTCAGGGCTGGCACCTTTAGTGTAGGAGCAATCGCTGGACGTTCGCAATTTCGGTGTGAGCTCTGGCCAGTTTGAGCAGGAGAGGCTGTGTACGTTGGAAGTTTTAGCAGCCTAAACAAGTTCAGAGCCCAAGTGTTTGTGGTTCGTTTGAGAGGTTACCAGTGGGAGATGAGGACCAGCAAGAGCTTTCAGGGCTGGCACCTTTAGTGTAGGAGCAATCGCTGGACGTTCGCAATTTCGGTGTTGAGCTCCGACGTGAATTAGCGAAAGGAAGCGATGATACGTCTGGACCTTTGAGTGTCTAAACAAGTTCAGAGCCCAAGTGTTTGTGGTTCGTTTGAGAGGTTACCAGTGGGAGATGAGGACCAGCAAGAGCTTTCAGGGCTGGCACCTTTAGTGTAGGAACAATGGCTGGACGTTCGCAATTTCGGTGTTGAGCTCTGGCCAGTTGAGCAGGAGAGGCTGTGTACGTAGGAAGTTTTAGTAGCCTAAACAAGTTCAGAGCCCTAGTGTTTGTGGTTCGTTTTAGAGGTTACCAGTGGGAGATGAGGACCAGCAAGAGCTTTCAGGGCTGGCACCTTTAGTGTAGGAGCAATCGCTGGACGTTCGCAATTTCGGTGTTGAGCTTTGGCCAGATTGAGCAGGAGAGGCTGTGTACGTTGGAAGTTTTAATAGCCTAAACAAGTTCAGAGCCCAAGTGTTTGTGGTTCGTTTGAGAGGTTACCAGTGGGAGATGAGGACCAGCAAGGGCTTTCAGGGCTGGCACCTTTAGTGTAGGAGCAATCGGTGGACGTTCGCAATTTCGGTGTTGAGCTCTGGCCAGATTGAGCAGGAGAGGCTTTGTACGTTGGACATTTTAGTAGGCTAAACAAGTTCAGAGCCCAAGTGTTTGTGGTTCGTTTTAGAGGTTACCAGTGGGAGATGAGGACCAGCAAGAGCTTTCAGGGCTGGCACCTTTAGTGTAGGAGCAATCGCTGGACGTTCGCAATTTCGGTGTTGAGCTCCTACGTGAATTAGCGAAAGGAAGCGATGATACGTCTGGACCGTTGAGTGTCTAAACAAGTTCAGAGCCCAAGTGTTTGTGGTTCGTTTTAGAGGTTACCAGTGGGAGATGAGGACCAGCAAGAGCTTTCAGGGCTGGCACCTTTAGTGTAGGAGCAATCGCTGGACGTTTGCAATTCCGGTGTTGAGCTCTGGACAGCTTGAGCAGGAGAGGCTGTGTACGTTTGAAGATTTAGTAGGCTAAACAAGTTCAGAGCCCAAGTGTTTGTGGTTCGTTTGAGAGGTTACCAGTGGGAGATGAGGACCAGCAAGAGCTTTCAGGGCTGGCACCTTTAGTGTAGGAGCAATCGCTGGACGTTCGCAATTTCGGTGTTGAGCTCCGACGTGAATTAGCGAAAGGAAGCGATGATACGTCTGGACCTTTGAGTGTCTAAACAAGTTCAGAGCCCAAGTGTTTGTGGTTCGTTTTAGAGGTTACCAGTGGGAGATGAGGACCAGCAAGAGCTTTCAGGGCTGTCACCTTTGGTGTAGGTCCACATGCTGGACGTTGGCAATTTCGGTGTTGAGCTCTGGCCAGATTGAGCAGGGGAGTCTGTGTTCGTTGGAAGTTTTAGTGGAGTAAACAAGTTCATAGCCTTCGTGTTTGTGGTTCGTTTTAGAGGTTACCAGTGGGAGATGAGGACCAGCAAGATCTTTCAGTGCTGGCACCTTTAGTGTAGGAGCAGTCGCTGGACGTTCGCAATTTCGGTGTTGAGCTCTGACGTGAATTAGCGAGAGGAAGCGATGATACATCTGGACCTTTGAGTGTCTATACAAGTTGAGAGCCCACGTGTTTGTGGTTCGTTTTAGAGGTTACCAGTGGGAGATGGGGACCAGCAAGAGCTTTCAGGGCTGGTACCTTTAGTGTAGGAGCAATCGCTGGACATTGGGAATTTCGGTGTTGAGCTCTGACGTGAATTAGCGAGAGGAAGTGATCAAACGTCTGTACCTTGGCGTATCTAAACAAGTTCAGAGCCCAAGTTCTTGAGGTTCGTTTTGGAGGTCACGAGTGGGAGATGAGGACCAGCAAGAGCTTTCAGGGCCGGCGCCTTTAGTGTAGGAGCAATCGCTCGACGTTCGCAATGTCGGTGTTGAGCTCTGACGTGAATTAGTGAGAGGAAGCGATGATGCGTCTGGACCTTGGAGTGTCTATACAAGTTGAGAGCCCAAGTGTTTGTGGTTCATTTTAGAGGTTACCAGTGGGAGATGAGGACCAGCAAGAGCTTTCAGGGCTGGTACCTTCAGTGTAGGAGCAATTGCTCGAGGTTGGCAATTTCAGTGTTGAGCTCTGACGTGAATTAGCGAGATGAAGTGATCATACGTCTGGACATTTGCGTATCTAAACAAGTTCAGAGCCCAAGTTCTTGAGGTTCGTTTTAGAGGTCACCAGTGGGAGATGAGGACCAGCAAGAGCTTTCAGGGCTGGCACCTGTATTGTAGGAGCAATCGGTGGACGTTCGCAATTCCAGTGTTGAGCTCTGGCCAGTTGAGCAGGAGAGGCTGTGTACGTTGGAAGTTTTAGCAGCCTAAACAAGATCAGAGCCCAAGTGTTTGTGGTTCGTTTGACAGGTTACCAGTGGGAGATGAGGACCAGCAAGAGCTTTTAGGGCTGGCACCTTTAGTGTAGGAGTAATCGCTGGACGTTCGCAATTTCGGTGTTGAGCTCCGACGTGAATTAGCGAAAGGAAGCGATGATACGTCTGGACCTTTGAGTGTCTAAACAATTTCAGAGCCCAAGTGTTTGTGGTTCGTTTTAGAGGTTACCAGTGGGAGATGAGGACCAGCAAGAGCTTTCAGGGCTGGCACCTTTAGTGTAGGAGCAATCGCTGGACGTTCGCAATTTCGGTGTTGAGCTCTGGCCAGATTGAGCAGGAGAGGCTGTGTACGTAGGAAGTTTTAGTAGGTGAAACAAGTTCAGAGCCCAAGTGTTTGTGGTTCGTTTGAGAGGTTACCAGTGGGAGATGAGGACCAGCAAGAGCTTTCAGGGCTGGCACCTTTAGTGTAGGAGCAATCGCTGGACGTTCGCAATTTCGGTGTTGAGCTTTGGCCAGATTGAGCAGGAGAGGCTGTGTACGTTGGAAGTTTTAGTAGCCTAAACAAGTTCAGAGCCCAAGTGTTTGTGGTTCGTTTGAGAGGTTACCAGTGGGAGATGAGGACCAGCAAGGGCTTTCAGGGCTGGCACCTTTAGTGTAGGAGCAATCGGTGGACGTTCGCAATTTCGGTGTTGAGCTCTGGCCAGATTGAGCAGGAGAGGCTGTGTACGTTGGACATTTTAGTAGGCTAAACAAGTTCAGAGCCCAAGTGTTTGTGGTTCGTTTGAGAGGTTACCAGTGGGAGATGAGGACCAGCAAGAGCTTTCAGGGCTGGCACCTTTAGTGTAGGAGCAATCGCTGGACGTTCGCAATTTCGGTGTTGAGCTCCTACGTGAATTAGCGAAAGGAAGCGATGATACGTCTGGACCTTTGAGTGTCTAAACAAGTTCAGAGCCCAAGTGTTTGTGGTTCGTTTTAGAGGTTACCAGTGGGAGATGAGGACCAGCAAGAGCTTTCAGGGCTGGCACCTTTAGTGTAGGAGCAATCGCTGGACGTTTGCAATTCCGGTGTTGAGCTCTGGACAGCTTGAGCAGGAGAGGCTGTGTACGTTTGAAGATTTAGTAGGCTAAACAAGTTCAGAGCCCAAGTGTTTGTGGTTCGTTTGAGAGGTTACCAGTGGGAGATGAGGACCAGCAAGAGCTTTCAGGGCTGGCACCTTTAGTGTAGGAGCAATCGCTGGACGTTCGCAATTTCGGTGTTGAGCTCCGACGTGAATTAGCGAAAGGAAGCGATGATACGTCTGGACCTTTGAGTGTCTAAACAAGTTCAGAGCCCAAGTGTTTGTGGTTCGTTTTAGAGGTTACCAGTGGGAGATGAGGACCAGCAAGAGCTTTCAGGGCTGTCACCTTTGGTGTAGGTCCACATGCTGGACGTTGGCAATTTCGGTGTTGAGCTCTGGCCAGATTGAGCAGGGGAGTCTGTGTTCGTTGGAAGTTTTAGTGGAGTAAACAAGTTCATAGCCTTCGTGTTTGTGGTTCGTTTTAGAGGTTACCAGTGGGAGATGAGGACCAGCAAGATCTTTCAGTGCTGGCACCTTTAGTGTAGGAGCAGTCGCTGGACGTTCGCAATTTCGGTGTTGAGCTCTGACGTGAATTAGCGAGAGGAAGCGATGATACATCTGGACCTTTGAGTGTCTATACAAGTTGAGAGCCCACGTGTTTGTGGTTCGTTTTAGAGGTTACCAGTGGGAGATGGGGACCAGCAAGAGCTTTCAGGGCTGGTACCTTTAGTGTAGGAGCAATCGCTGGACGTTGGGAATTTCGGTGTTGAGCTCTGACGTGAATTAGCGAGAGGAAGTGATCAAACGTCTGTACCTTGGCGTATCTAAACAAGTTCAGAGCCCAAGTTCTTGAGGTTCGTTTTGGAGGTCACGAGTGGGAGATGAGGACCAGCAAGAGCTTTCAGGGCCGGCGCCTTTAGTGTAGGAGCAATCGCTCGACGTTCGCAATGTCGGTGTTGAGCTCTGACGTGAATTAGTGAGAGGAAGCGATGATGCGTCTGGACCTTGGAGTGTCTATACAAGTTGAGAGCCCAAGTGTTTGTGGTTCATTTTAGAGGTTACCAGTGGGAGATGAGGACCAGCAAGAGCTTTCAGGGCTGGTACCTTCAGTGTAGGAGCAATTGCTCGAGGTTGGCAATTTCAGTGTTGAGCTCTGACGTGAATTAGCGAGATGAAGTGATCATACGTCTGGACATTTGCGTATCTAAACAAGTTCAGAGCCCAAGTTCTTGAGGTTCGTTTTAGAGGTCACCAGTGGGAGATGAGGACCAGCAAGAGCTTTCAGGGCTGGCACCTGTATTGTAGGAGCAATCGGTGGACGTTCGCAATTCCAGTGTTGAGCTCTGGCCAGTTGAGCAGGAGAGGCTGTGTACGTTGGAAGTTTTAGCAGCCTAAACAAGATCAGAGCCCAAGTGTTTGTGGTTCGTTTGACAGGTTACCAGTGGGAGATGAGGACCAGCAAGAGCTTTTAGGGCTGGCACCTTTAGTGTAGGAGTAATCGCTGGACGTTCGCAATTTCGGTGTTGAGCTCCGACGTGAATTAGCGAAAGGAAGCGATGATACGTCTGGACCTTTGAGTGTCTAAACAATTTCAGAGCCCAAGTGTTTGTGGTTCGTTTTAGAGGTTACCAGTGGGAGATGAGGACCAGCAAGAGCTTTCAGGGCTGGCACCTTTAGTGTAGGAGCAATCGCTGGACGTTCGCAATTTCGGTGTTGAGCTCTGGCCAGATTGAGCAGTAGAGGCTGTGTACGTAGGAAGTTTTAGTAGGTGAAACAAGTTCAGAGCCCAAGTGTTTGTGGTTCGTTTGAGAGGTTACCAGTGGGAGATGAGGACCAGCAACAGCTTTCAGGGCTGGCACCTTTGGTGTAGGAGCAATCGCTGGACGTTCGCAATGTCGGTGTAGAGCTCTGGCCAGATTGAGCAGGAGAGGCTGTGTACGTTGGAAGTTTTAGTAGGCTAAACAAGTTCAGAGCCCAAGTGTTTGTGGTTCGTTTGAGAGGTTACCAGTGGGAGATGAGGACCAGCAAGAGCTTTCAGGGCTGGCACCTTTAGTGTAGGAGCAATCGCTGGACGTTTGCAATTCCGGTGTTGAGCTCTGGACAGCTTGAGCAGGAGAGGCTGTGTACGTTTGAAGATTTAGTAGGCTAAACAAGTTCAGAGCCCAAGTGTTTGTGGTTCGTTTGAGAGGTTACCAGTGGGAGATGAGGACCAGCAAGAGCTTTCAGGGCTGGCACCTTTAGTGTAGGTCCACATGCTGGACGTTGGCAATTTCGGTGTTGAGCTCTGGCCAGATTGAGCAGGGGAGTCTGTGTTCGTTGGAAGTTTTAGTGGCGTAAACAAGTTCATAGCCTTCGTGTTTGTGGTTCGTTTTAGAGGTTACCAGTGGGAGATGAGGACCAGCAAGATCTTTCAGTGCTGGCACCTTTAGTGTAGGAGCAGTCGCTGGACGTTCGCAATTTCGGTGTTGAGCTCTGACGTGAATTAGCGAAAGGAAGCGATGATACGTCTGGACCTTTGAGTGTCTAAACAAGTTCAGAGCCCAAGTGTTTGTGGTTCGTTTTAGAGGTTACCAGTGGGAGATGGGGACCAGCAAGAGCTTTCAGGGCTGGTACCTTTAGTGTAGGAGCAATCGCTGGACGTTGGGAATTTCGGTGTTGAGCTCTGACGTGAATTAGCGAGAGGAAGTGATCAAACGTCTGTACCTTGGCGTATCTAAACAAGTTCAGAGCCCAAGTTCTTGAGGTTCGTTTTGGAGGTCACGAGTGGGAGATGAGGACCAGCAAGAGCTTTCAGGGCCGGCGCCTTTAGTGTAGGAGCAATCGCTCGACGTTCGCAATGTCGGTGTTGAGCTCTGACGTGAATTAGTGAGAGGAAGCGATGATGCGTCTGGACCTTGGAGTGTCTATACAAGTTGAGAGCCCAAGTGTTTGTGGTTCATTTTAGAGGTTACCAGTGGGAGATGAGGACCAGCAAGAGCTTTCAGGGCTGGTACCTTCAGTGTAGGAGCAATTGCTCGAGGTTGGCAATTTCAGTGTTGAGCTCTGACGTGAATTAGCGAGATGAAGTGATCATACGTCTGGACATTTGCGTATCTAAACAAGTTCAGAGCCCAAGTTCTTGAGGTTCGTTTTAGAGGTCACCAGTGGGAGATGAGGACCAGCAAGAGCTTTCAGGGCTGGCACCTGTATTGTAGGAGCAATCGGTGGACGTTCGCAATTCCAGTGTTGAGCTCTGGCCAGTTGAGCAGGAGAGGCTGTGTACGTTGGAAGTTTTAGCAGCCTAAACAAGATCAGAGCCCAAGTGTTTGTGGTTCGTTTGACAGGTTACCAGTGGCAGATGAGGACCAGCAAGAGCTTTTAGGGCTGGCACCTTTAGTGTAGGAGTAATCGCTGGACGTTCGCAATTTCGGTGTTGAGCTCCGACGTGAATTAGCGAAAGGAAGCGATGATACGTCTGGACCTTTGAGTGTCTAAACAATTTCAGAGCCCAAGTGTTTGTGGTTCGTTTTAGAGGTTACCAGTGGGAGATGAGGACCAGCAAGAGCTTTCAGGGCTGGCACCTTTAGTGTAGGAGCAATCGCTGGACGTTCGCAATTTCGGTGTTGAGCTCTGGCCAGATTGAGCAGTAGAGGCTGTGTACGTAGGAAGTTTTAGTAGGTGAAACAAGTTCAGAGCCCAAGTGTTTGTGGTTCGTTTGAGAGGTTACCAGTGGGAGATGAGGACCAGCAACAGCTTTCAGGGCTGGCACCTTTGGTGTAGGAGCAATCGCTGGACGTTCGCAATGTCGGTGTAGAGCTCTGGCCAGATTGAGCAGGAGAGGCTGTGTACGTTGGAAGTTTTAGTAGGCTAAACAAGTTCAGAGCCCAAGTGTTTGTGGTTCGTTTGAGAGGTTACCAGTGGGAGATGAGGACCAGCAAGAGCTTTCAGGGCTGGCACCTTTAGTGTAGGAGCAATCGCTGGACGTTCGCAATTTGGGTGTAGAGCTCTGGCCAGATTGAGCAGGAGAGTCTGTGTACGTTGGAAGTTTTAGTAGCGTAAACAAGTTCAGAGCCCAAGTGTTTGTGGTTCGTTTGAGAGGTTACCAGTGGGAGATGAGGACCAGCAAGAGCTTTCAGGGCTGGCACCTTTAGTGTAGGAGCAATCGCTGGACGTTCGCAATGTCGGTGTTGAGCTCTGGCCAGATTGAGCAGGAGAGCCTGTGTACGTTGGAAGTTTTAGTAGGCTAAACAAGTTCAGAGCCCAAGTGTTTGTGGTTCGTTTGAGAGGTTACCAGTGGGAGATGAGGACCAGCAAGAGCTTTCAGGGCTGGCACCTTTAGTGTAGGAGCAATCGCTGGACGTTCGCAATTTCGGTGTTGAGCTCTGGCCAGATTGAGCAGGAGAGGCTGTGTACGTAGGAAGTTTTAGTAGGTGAAACAAGTTCAGAGCCCAAGTGTTTGTGGTTCGTTTGAGAGGTTACCAGTGGGAGATGAGGACCAGCAAGAGCTTTCAGGGCTGGCACCTTTAGTGTAGGAGCAATCGCTGGACGTTCGCAATTTCGGTGTTGAGCTCTGGCCAGATTGAGCAGGAGAGGCTGTGTACGTTGGAAGTTTTAGTAGCCTAAACAAGTTCAGAGCCCAAGTGTTTGTGGTTCGTTTGAGAGGTTACCAGTGGGAGATGAGGACCAGCAAGGGCTTTCAGGGCTGGCACCTTTAGTGTAGGAGCAATCGGTGGACGTTCGCAATTTCGGTGTTGAGCTCTGGCCAGATTGAGCAGGAGAGGCTGTGTACGTTGGACATTTTAGTAGGCTAAACAAGTTCAGAGCCCAAGTGTTTGTGGTTCGTTTGAGAGGTTACCAGTGGGAGATGAGGACCAGCAAGAGCTTTCAGGGCTGGCACCTTTAGTGTAGGAGCAATCGCTGGACGTTCGCAATTTCGGTGTTGAGCTCCTACGTGAATTAGCGAAAGGAAGCGATGATACGTCTGGACCTTTGAGTGTCTAAACAAGTTCAGAGCCCAAGTGTTTGTGGTTCGTTTTAGAGGTTACCAGTGGGAGATGAGGACCAGCAAGAGCTTTCAGGGCTGGCACCTTTAGTGTAGGAGCAATCGCTGGACGTTTGCAATTCCGGTGTTGAGCTCTGGACAGCTTGAGCAGGAGAGGCTGTGTACGTTTGAAGATTTAGTAGGCTAAACAAGTTCAGAGCCCAAGTGTTTGTGGTTCGTTTGAGAGGTTACCAGTGGGAGATGAGGACCAGCAAGAGCTTTCAGGGCTGGCACCTTTAGTGTAGGAGCAATCGCTGGACGTTCGCAATTTCGGTGTTGAGCTCCGACGTGAATTAGCGAAAGGAAGCGATGATACGTCTGGACCTTTGAGTGTCTAAACAAGTTCAGAGCCCAAGTGTTTGTGGTTCGTTTTAGAGGTTACCAGTGGGAGATGAGGACCAGCAAGAGCTTTCAGGGCTGTCACCTTTGGTGTAGGTCCACATGCTGGACGTTGGCAATTTCGGTGTTGAGCTCTGGCCAGATTGAGCAGGGGAGTCTGTGTTCGTTGGAAGTTTTAGTGGAGTAAACAAGTTCATAGCCTTCGTGTTTGTGGTTCGTTTTAGAGGTTACCAGTGGGAGATGAGGACCAGCAAGATCTTTCAGTGCTGGCACCTTTAGTGTAGGAGCAGTCACTGGACGTTCGCAATTTCGGTGTTGAGCTCTGACGTGAATTAGCGAGAGGAAGCGATGATACATCTGGACCTTTGAGTGTCTATACAAGTTGAGAGCCCACGTGTTTGTGGTTCGTTTTAGAGGTTACCAGTGGGAGATGGGGACCAGCAAGAGCTTTCAGGGCTGGTACCTTTAGTGTAGGAGCAATCGCTGGACGTTGGGAATTTCGGTGTTGAGCTCTGACGTGAATTAGCGAGAGGAAGTGATCAAACGTCTGTACCTTGGCGTATCTAAACAAGTTCAGAGCCCAAGTTCTTAAGGTTCGTTTTGGAGGTCACGAGTGGGAGATGAGGACCAGCAAGAGCTTTCAGGGCCGGCGCCTTTAGTGTAGGAGCAATCGCTCGACGTTCGCAATGTCGGTGTTGAGCTCTGACGTGAATTAGTGAGAGGAAGCGATGATGCGTCTGGACCTTGGAGTGTCTATACAAGTTGAGAGCCCAAGTGTTTGTGGTTCATTTTAGAGGTTACCAGTGGGAGATGAGGACCAGCAAGAGCTTTCAGGGCTGGTACCTTCAGTGTAGGAGCAATTGCTCGAGGTTGGCAATTTCAGTGTTGAGCTCTGACGTGAATTAGCGAGATGAAGTGATCATACGTCTGGACATTTGCGTATCTAAACAAGTTCAGAGCCCAAGTTCTTGAGGTTCGTTTTAGAGGTCACCAGTGGGAGATGAGGACCAGCAAGAGCTTTCAGGGCTGGCACCTGTATTGTAGGAGCAATCGGTGGACGTTCGCAATTCCAGTGTTGAGCTCTGGCCAGTTGAGCAGGAGAGGCTGTGTACGTTGGAAGTTTTAGCAGCCTAAACAAGATCAGAGCCCAAGTGTTTGTGGTTCGTTTGACAGGTTACCAGTGGGAGATGAGGACCAGCAAGAGCTTTTAGGGCTGGCACCTTTAGTGTAGGAGTAATCGCTGGACGTTCGCAATTTCGGTGTTGAGCTCCGACGTGAATTAGCGAAAGGAAGCGATGATACGTCTGGACCTTTGAGTGTCTAAACAATTTCAGAGCCCAAGTGTTTGTGGTTCGTTTTAGAGGTTACCAGTGGGAGATGAGGACCAGCAAGAGCTTTCAGGGCTGGCACCTTTAGTGTAGGAGCAATCGCTGGACGTTCGCAATTTCGGTGTTGAGCTCTGGCCAGATTGAGCAGTAGAGGCTGTGTACGTAGGAAGTTTTAGTAGGTGAAACAAGTTCAGAGCCCAAGTGTTTGTGGTTCGTTTGAGAGGTTACCAGTGGGAGATGAGGACCAGCAACAGCTTTCAGGGCTGGCACCTTTGGTGTAGGAGCAATCGCTGGACGTTCGCAATGTCGGTGTAGAGCTCTGGCCAGATTGAGCAGGAGAGGCTGTGTACGTTGGAAGTTTTAGTAGGCTAAACAAGTTCAGAGCCCAAGTGTTTGTGGTTCGTTTGAGAGGTTACCAGTGGGAGATGAGGACCAGCAAGAGCTTTCAGGGCTGGCACCTTTAGTGTAGGAGCAATCGCTGGACGTTTGCAATTCCGGTGTTGAGCTCTGGACAGCTTGAGCAGGAGAGGCTGTGTACGTTTGAAGATTTAGTAGGCTAAACAAGTTCAGAGCCCAAGTGTTTGTGGTTCGTTTGAGAGGTTACCAGTGGGAGATGAGGACCAGCAAGAGCTTTCAGGGCTGGCACCTTTAGTGTAGGTCCACATGCTGGACGTTGGCAATTTCGGTGTTGAGCTCTGGCCAGATTGAGCAGGGGAGTCTGTGTTCGTTGGAAGTTTTAGTGGAGTAAACAAGTTCATAGCCTTCGTGTTTGTGGTTCGTTTTAGAGGTTACCAGTGGGAGATGAGGACCAGCAAGATCTTTCAGTGCTGGCACCTTTAGTGTAGGAGCAGTCGCTGGACGTTCGCAATTTCGGTGTTGAGCTCTGACGTGAATTAGCGAAAGGAAGCGATGATACGTCTGGACCTTTGAGTGTCTAAACAAGTTCAGAGCCCAAGTGTTTGTGGTTCGTTTTAGAGGTTACCAGTGGGAGATGGGGACCAGCAAGAGCTTTCAGGGCTGGTACCTTTAGTGTAGGAGCAATCGCTGGACGTTGGGAATTTCGGTGTTGAGCTCTGACGTGAATTAGCGAGAGGAAGTGATCAAACGTCTGTACCTTGGCGTATCTAAACAAGTTCAGAGCCCAAGTTCTTGAGGTTCGTTTTGGAGGTCACGAGTGGGAGATGAGGACCAGCAAGAGCTTTCAGGGCCGGCGCCTTTAGTGTAGGAGCAATCGCTCGACGTTCGCAATGTCGGTGTTGAGCTCTGACGTGAATTAGTGAGAGGAAGCGATGATGCGTCTGGACCTTGGAGTGTCTATACAAGTTGAGAGCCCAAGTGTTTGTGGTTCATTTTAGAGGTTACCAGTGGGAGATGAGGACCAGCAAGAGCTTTCAGGGCTGGTACCTTCAGTGTAGGAGCAATTGCTCGAGGTTGGCAATTTCAGTGTTGAGCTCTGACGTGAATTAGCGAGATGAAGTGATCATACGTCTGGACATTTGCGTATCTAAACAAGTTCAGAGCCCAAGTTCTTGAGGTTCGTTTTAGAGGTCACCAGTGGGAGATGAGGACCAGCAAGAGCTTTCAGGGCTGGCACCTGTATTGTAGGAGCAATCGGTGGACGTTCGCAATTCCAGTGTTGAGCTCTGGCCAGTTGAGCAGGAGAGGCTGTGTACGTTGGAAGTTTTAGCAGCCTAAACAAGATCAGAGCCCAAGTGTTTGTGGTTCGTTTGACAGGTTACCAGTGGCAGATGAGGACCAGCAAGAGCTTTTAGGGCTGGCACCTTTAGTGTAGGAGTAATCGCTGGACGTTCGCAATTTCGGTGTTGAGCTCCGACGTGAATTAGCGAAAGGAAGCGATGATACGTCTGGACCTTTGAGTGTCTAAACAATTTCAGAGCCCAAGTGTTTGTGGTTCGTTTTAGAGGTTACCAGTGGGAGATGAGGACCAGCAAGAGCTTTCAGGGCTGGCACCTTTAGTGTAGGAGCAATCGCTGGACGTTCGCAATTTCGGTGTTGAGCTCTGGCCAGATTGAGCAGTAGAGGCTGTGTACGTAGGAAGTTTTAGTAGGTGAAACAAGTTCAGAGCCCAAGTGTTTGTGGTTCGTTTGAGAGGTTACCAGTGGGAGATGAGGACCAGCAACAGCTTTCAGGGCTGGCACCTTTGGTGTAGGAGCAATCGCTGGACGTTCGCAATGTCGGTGTAGAGCTCTGGCCAGATTGAGCAGGAGAGGCTGTGTACGTTGGAAGTTTTAGTAGGCTAAACAAGTTCAGAGCCCAAGTGTTTGTGGTTCGTTTGAGAGGTTACCAGTGGGAGATGAGGACCAGCAAGAGCTTTCAGGGCTGGCACCTTTAGTGTAGGAGCAATCGCTGGACGTTCGCAATTTGGGTGTAGAGCTCTGGCCAGATTGAGCAGGAGAGGCTGTGTACGTTGGAAGTTTTAGTAGCGTAAACAAGTTCAGAGCCCAAGTGTTTGTGGTTCGTTTGAGAGGTTACCAGTGGGAGATGAGGACCAGCAAGAGCTTTCAGGGCTGGCACCTTTAGTGTAGGAGCAATCGCTGGACGTTCGCAATGTCGGTGTTGAGCTCTGGCCAGATTGAGCAGGAGAGCCTGTGTACGTTGGAAGTTTTAGTAGGCTAAACAAGTTCAGAGCCCAAGTGTTTGTGGTTCGTTTGAGAGGTTACCAGTGGGAGATGAGGACCAGCAAGAGCTTTCAGGGCTGGCACCTTTAGTGTAGGAGCAATCGGTGGACGTTCGCAATATCGGTGTTGAGCTCTGACGTGAATTAGCGAGAGGAAGCGATGATACGTCTAGATCTTAGAGTGTCAAAACAAGTTCAGAGCCCAAGTGCTTGAGGTTCGTTTTAGCGGTTAGCAGTGGGAGATGAGGATCAGCAAGAGCTTTCAGGGCTGGCACCATTAGTGTAGGAGCAATCGCTGGACGTTCGCAATATCGATGTTGAGCTATGACGTGAATTAGTGAGAGGAAGCGATGATACGTCTGGACCTCAGAGTGTCTAGAAAAGTTGAGAGCCCAAGTGTTTGTGGTTCGTTTTAAAGGTTTCCAGTGGGAGACGAGGACCAGCAAGAGCTTTCAGGGCTGGCACCTTTATTGTAGGAGCAATCGCTGCATGTTGGCAATTTCGGTGTTGAGCTCTGACGTGAATTAGCGAAAGGAAGCGATGATACGTCTGGACCTTTGAGTGTCTAAACAAGTTCAGAGCCCAAGGTTTTGTTGTTCGTCTTAGAGGTTACCAGTGGGAGATGAGGACCAGCAACAGCTTTCAGGGCTGGCATCTTTAGTGTAGGAGCAATCGGTGGACGTTTGAAGTTCGGTGTTGACCTCTGTCCAGATTGAGCAGGAGATGGAGTGTATGTTGGAAGTTTTAGTAGACTAAACAAGTTCAGTGCCCAAGTGTTTATGGTTCATTTTAGAGGTTACCAGTGGGAGATGAGGACCAGCAAGTACCTTCAGGCCTGGCACCTTTATTGTAGGAGCAATCCCTGGATGTTTGCGATTTCAGTGTTGATCTCTGACTTGAATTAGCGAGAGGAAGCGATCATACATCTGGCCATTTGAGTGTCTAAGCACGTTCAGAGCCCAAGCGGTAGTGGTTCCTTTTAGAGGTTACCAGTGGGAGATGAGGACCAGCAGCAGCTTTCAGGGCTGGCACCTTTAGTGTAGGAGCAATCGCTGGACGTTTGCAATTTCGGTGTTGAGCTCTGGCCAGAATGAGCAGGAGAGGGAGTGTATGCTGGAAGTTTTAGTAGCCTCAACAAGTTGAGAGACCAAGTGCTTGTGGTTCGTTTGAGAGGTTACCAGTGGGAGATGAGGACCAGCAAGAGCTTTCAGGGCTGGCACCTTGAGTGTAGGAGCAATCCCTGGATGTTTGCGATTTCGGTGTTGATCTCTGACTTGAATTAGCGAGAGGAAGCGATCATACGTATGGACATTTGAGTGTCTAAGCACGTTCAGAGTCCAAGCGGTAGTGGTTCCTTTTAGAGGTTACCAGTGGGAGATGAGGACCAGCAACATCTTTTAGGGCTGGCACCTTTAGAGTAGGAGTAATCGCTGGTCGTTCGCAATTTTGTTTTTGAGCTCTGATGTGAATTAGCGAGGGGAAGTGATCATTTGTCTGGATCTTGGAGTATCTAAACAAGTACAGAGTCCAAGTGTTTGTGGTTCGTTTTAGAGGTTACCAGTGGGAGATGGGGACCAGCAACAGTTTTCAGGGCTGGCATCTTCAGTGTAGGTGGAATTGCTGGATGTTTGGAATTTCAGTGTTGAGCTCTGAAGTGAATTAGCGAGAGGAAGCGATGATACGTCTGGACGTCTGAGTGTCTAAACAAGTTGAGAGCCCAAGTGTTTGTGGTTCGTTTGAGAGGTTACCAGTGGGTGATGAGGACCAGCAAGAGCTTTCAGGGCTGGCACCTTTAGAGTAGGATTAATCGATGGACGTTTGCAATTTCAGCTCCCTTTCAGTTTTATTTTTGCGCGCTCTTCAGAGTGCTCTTATCTTACTCTTTGCCATTTAGGATGCCTTTGTTCAGCCCCTGGCCCCCTGACAACATCCATACTTTGTTGAAATCTCCTTCAGAGTTCCTCATTGTTACCTCTGAGGCTTCTTTGGTCTCTCAGGCCCCCTCGGGACTCCTCCGCTCCCTTTGCTGACTTGTCGCGAGACATCCCCTATGCTCTAGTGCCCTGTTCTAGCTCGGGAGGGTGCTTTGCACCCTCTTTTCCACTCAGAATGCTTCCTGAGTCCGCACGTGTTACTCCAGGTGTTCTTTCTGTCCTCTCATCCATTTGGTGCGCCTCCATTCGGTCCCCTGAGGACATCTGTACTTTGTTCAACTCCCTTTTGAGCTCGTTGTGTCCCCAAGAGTACTTTGGTCTCTCTGGCCCCTTCGGGACTTCTTGAATTGCTGTGACGATGCCTCTTGTTCTGTCAGAACCTTTTCCGAAGCCATCTTTGTGCCCCAGAGGGGTCTTTTTATTTCCCATCTTATCGCGTGTTTCTCTTTGGTATCTGGTGCCCCAAAGATGTCTGTCGTCGGCCGAGTGTTTCAGAGGAGGCAATAGCCTTCATCTGTTTTTATCAACACATCTCCTATGGTGTTTTTTATTGTGTTTTGCAATTTATTGTTGTTCTACCTACTTAGGTGCTAGTTAGGCTGCTTCATAGTGTCTGATACATATCTTGTATTTTGATGGTTTTTTGGTCTTTTCTGCCCTTTGGGACTCATCTAGTTCTCTTAAGGGAGTCAGTCAGAGAGGCTATCAAGGTGACTCAGCGATTTACACTAAATAATTTACTTTGCAACCAGAGATGTTTTTGAGAAGGGATTCTTACGGGTTCTAATTCTGCTTTGTCATTCTGTCCTACCCAGAAGTTCCAGTAGAAGTTAGGTGGTACGCATGGTCTTGATGGAAATTAAGTGTTACTCCATAGCATTTTCATTTTCTTTATAGGAAACTAAAGCACATAATTTTTGATAATAATACAGTTATTGCTCTTAATCAACCACTTTCTTACATAGCTTAGTGCAACATCTATCTTTTTCTATCTACGGCCCCGAAGAATTAAGTTTTCCTCCCTACCCGGTCACATTCCTGATGCAATGGGTGTAGTTGTAGTAAAAGAGCAGGTATTGTCATTTCCAGTAAGGATTGCTTTCTCTCTTCAGCGCTTTACATGCTGTAAACCTAAGGCAGAGGAGCAAACTCCCTGCTGCTCCTCCAGCTGCCTTTATGCCTTCTGGCAATTCACCCCTCCCCTTCCCCAGGTGGTTGTGGGAAGGGCAGTGGGCGAGGCCTGGGGTATATGAGCCACAGCCTCTCCTCAGGGAGCTCATTCTGCTCCTGGGTTTCTCTGGTGTTGGTGCTCTGCTGTTCCTTCAGCTGATTGCTGCTTAATTGCAGCTGATTGCTTTTGCCTAAGCTCTTTGGGCAAAGGTGTTTTGACGTTTAGAGAAGCGGAGGTGTCTGTCTGAGGTAAGAGCTTCAGGACCAGTTGAGGTTCAGCAGCATATGTAATAAAAAGTAAACCTATATGTAGTGGGGGTTTTTTCAGGTCAGTGATTTTGTATTGAGTGTTTGCAGCTGGCAAAATGATCTAATAGTATGTAGGGCTTTTTTATTCTAGATGCTTTGCATTTTCCTGGAATTCCTGACTTTACTGAAGGTGCAACCTTGTTTTTTTTAACTAGTTGTGCTGTATGTTGCTGATATAATTTCTGGTAATAAGAGTGATGGTGAGATTATCTAGCAGGGCTTAAGGTGTGAGCATTTTGTATGCATCTGTACATAGAGCTTTAGCATTTCTTAAGAAAGGAGCAGTGACAATTCATAATGTCTTTCAGGGTATGGGCCAGCTCATTGCCTACCCAATTGCTCACAGAGTACTAACTTGTCCCTACAACCTTTGCAGCTTGTAGCGGGCCCCTCAGATTATAAGCATCAGGAGTGAGTAGCTTACAGGTTTGGGATTTCTTTACTTTGAAGGTGGAAGCAATGAGCAAAGCGGGCTATTGGCACTGGAGGTGACTCAGGGAAGGTGAGCCATGACTAGTGGGTCAACGAGCAGTTAATTTTCAGGTGTCGTATTGTTGGTGAGGTTAGAAGCATCCCTTGTTTGTGCTTTATGGGTGGTGCCCAAGCAGAATGGCAGAAGCAGGGTGGGTGAGCGGCCAAGGTAAAGGAATGAAAGATGGGAAGGCTGTGGTTTTGGGCAGTATCTCAGCATGTGCCTTTTGGTTTCTTCAGGTGCTGTGAGCAGGCTGGGAGGGGTGAAGCTGCAGGCTGATGAGCGGTCTGAGAAGGTGAGGTGGTTGTCAGCTGGGTCTGCACCTAAGAGTAGTTAATCACGTGGCAACTCGGTTAGGTGTTTCTCCTTGGTTTTGCAGGTGCCATTCAGGCAGCATTTTGCATTGGATTTGCGGTGAGCTGGGACAGTAGCAAGGAGGAGCATGGGGCTGGTGACTTCTCCCAAGCACAGCAATAGTTTTCAGTCTCTTGGTAGACTAGATGCCAGAAGCAATGATGGCCACAGCGTCCGACTTTGGAATTGGCACGGTGCAGGGGAACAGAAGGCCACCTTCCTTTTCAGGACGGGGGGGGGTGTTGTGGAAGAGGTTGGCATTGATGGATATGATGCTTACTGCTGGCACTATTTTTGTGAAGATGAAGAGGAATGTGGCAACTGCAGAAATATCCCTGTTAGCCGATGTAGCTTATGGTGTAGCCTGGATTCAGAGCCCTGGCCCTCTGAAAGCCAAATGGAAGGACTGGGACTGAGGAGGGGGCTCTGGTTGGAGGGGACAAGGTTGGGAATTGCAGGGAGGGTATTGAAGTTAGTGTAGGGGAGAGGGCTGCCCAGGAAGAGTCACCTTTGGGCAGGTAAAGGGAGGGGGTTACTTGTCAGCACAAGACTAGTGTGGGCAGGGCAGTTCCAGCCTGTGTCTGTGTGGTGTAGCTTGTGCGGTCTGTCTTCTGTGTCGTAGACCTTCCTGAAGTGCTCCTTGATCACAGAGATGACATGGAGACAGTATGTCCCCCGGGTGCCATCCCTAGGGCCTTGAACGCCTGTATGCATCGGTATAGTGCCAACTGGGTGCTTCTTTTCTTGCATTACAAGCTTAAAGCGTGGATAGGACTTGCGTCTCAGAAGTTTCTGGTCATCCTCTTTTGCGGCATTGTTCCAGGCCACGTCAGCATGTCTGATGCTGAGTGGTCTGTTTTAATGGATCACTTTTCTGGGACTTCTTCCCTCCATCCCTACATTCTTGGGTCTTTAAGCAAGGCAGCTTGCGCGTGCTTCATCCCAGTTGCAGCCATATCTTCTTGTCATGGGGCATGGCATTCGACTTCTCTGGAACTGCCCTAGATTCTTGCCCACGGCCCCTTAGGTCTTCTTGCCCAATGGCATCTCTGGTCTGGGAGTCGTCATTCTTACAGAGAGTGTTCTTCTGTCTCTGGGTCCTGTCATTTGTCTTGTTTGTGTGCAGTGTTGGTCTGTGCATGGTTTTTGTCTGGGTTGGAGCTGCTCTGCCTGGGGGCATAGCAGTAATAGACTCAGCAGGAAAATAGCGGGAAGATTCTCCAGTTAATAATTTGATAAGCCTAGACTTTGTAGGCAAAGGGTGTACAGTCCATTTCAGAGCAAGTAGCCGTATATGCAGCAGGTGAGGAGAGTCATTTCCATAGCATTATGCAGACACAGGGTTAGGGTTAGGGGTTAGGGGACCATTTTTTTTAATGGCAGGCTGTAGTTGGACTCCAGATGGTATTCCCAAATGGAAACAAGACCTCTGGAATTGTTAAACTATTGATCAGTATCCACGTGACTGGTTCAGTATTGCTTTTCCAGGTGCAGAGGTATGAGCCATGTGCAAACGGGCAACGGAAGAGAGGTGAGCAGAGCACAGTCGGAGGGTGGTTTGTGTGGTGTCAGAGGGAAGATGCGACTGGTGGCTGTACGACTACTTTATAGGTTTTGGTTAGGTTTTTTTTTGTTTTGAAGGTGGGAAGCAATGACCAAGTGTATATAGGCACTGGAGCTGACTCAGACAAGGTGAGCCATGACTAGTGGGCTGAAGTAGCAGTTAATGTTCAGGTGTTGAATTGTTGGTTAAGTTAGAATTTTCCCTTGTTGTGTGTCTTCTGGGTGGTACCTGAGCCTCAGTGTAGCAACCTGTAAAGAGCAGAGGCAGGGTGGGTGAGCAGCTGAGGTAAGAGCGGGAGATGAGAATCACGTCAGGCAGACTGCGGTTTTGGGCAGCACCTCAGCATGTGCTTTATAAGTTTGTTTTTAGCAGGTGCGTTATGTTGCTTTGGGGGGACGAAGCAGCATGCTGACAAGAAGTCCGAGAAGGTGAGGTGCTTGTCATTTGGGTTGGTGTCTAAGAGCAAGGTATCCTGTGGCAACTCAATCAATCGGTGGACGTTTGCAATTTCAGTGTTGAGCTCTGAGGTGAATTAGTGAGAAGAAAGCAATGATACGTCTGGACCTTTTGAGTGTCGAAACAAGTTGAGAGCCCAAGTGTTTGTGGTTCGGTTTAGAGGTTACCAGTGCGAGGTGAGGACCAGCAACAGCTTTCAGGGCTGGCACCTTTAGTTTAAGAGTAATCACTGGACGTTGGCAATTTCCGTGTTGAGCTCTGGCCAGACTGAGCAGGAGAGGGAGTGTATGTTGGAAGTCTTAGTAGCCTGAAAAAGTTCAGAGCCCAAGTGTTTGTGGTTCGTTTTAGAGGTTACCAGTGGGAGATGAGGACCAGCAACAGCTGTCAAGGCTGGCACCTTTATTGTAGGAGCAATCGCTGGACGTTTGCAATTTCGGTGTTGAGCTCTGACGCGAGTTAGCGACAGGAAGCGATGATACATCTGGACCTTTGAGTGTCTAAACAAGTTCAGAGCCCAAGTGTTTGTGGTTCGTTTGAGAGGTTACCAGTGGGAGATGAGGACCAGCAAGAGCTTTCAGGGCTGGCACCTTTAGTGTAGGAGCAATCGCTGGACGTTGGGAATTTTGGTGTTGAGCTCTCGCCAGTTTGAGCCGGAGAGGCTGTGTACGTAGGAAGTTTTAGTAGGCTAAACAAGTTCAGAGCCCAAGTGTTTGTGGTTCGTTTGAGAGGTTACCAGTGGGAGATGAGGACCAGCAAGAGCTTTCAGGGCTGGCACCTTTAGTGTAGGAGCAATCGGTGGACGTTCGCAATATCGGTGTTGAGCTCTGACGTGAATTAGCGAAAGGAAGCGATGATACGTCTGGACCTTTGAGTGTCTACACAAGTTCAGAGCCCAAGTGTTTGTGGTTCGTTTTAGAGGTTACCAGTGGGAGATGAGGACCAGCAAGAGCTTTCAGGGCTGGCACCTTTAGTGTAGGAGCAATCGCTGGACGTTCGCAATTTTGGTGTTGAGCTCTGACGTGAACTAGTGAAAGGAAGCGATGATACGTGTGGACCTTTGAGTGTCTAAACACGTTCAGAGCCCAAGTGTTTGTGGTTCATTTTAGAGGTTACCAGTGGGAGATGAGGACCAGCAAGAGCTTTCAGGGCTGGCACCTTTAGTGTAGGAGCAATCGCTGGACGTTCGCAATTTCGGTGTGAGCTCTGGCCAGTTTGAGCAGGAGAGGCTGTGTACGTTGGAAGATTTAGTAGCCTAAACAAGTTCAGAGCCCAAGTGTTTGTGGTTCGTTTTAGAGGTGACCAGTGGGAGATGAGGACCAGCAAGAGCTTTCAGGGCTGGCACCTTCAGTGTAGGAGTAATCGCTGGACGTTCGCAATTTCGGTGTTGAGCTCCGACGTGAATTAGCGAAAGGAAGCGATGATACGTCTGGACCTTTGAGTGTCTAAACAAGTTCAGAGCCCAAGTGTTTGTGGTTCATTTGAGAGGTTACCAGTGGGAGATGAGGACCAGCAAGAGCTTTCAGGGCTGGCACCTTTAGTGTAGGAACAATCGCTGGACGTTCGCAATTTTGGTGTTGAGCTCTCGCCAGTTTGAGCCGGAGAGGCTGTGTACGTAGGAAGTTTTAGTAGGCTAAACAAGTTCAGAGCCCAAGTGTTTGTGGTTCGTTTGAGAGGTTACCAGTGGGAGATGAGGACCAGCAAGAGCTTTCAGGGCTGGCACCTTTAGTGTAGGAGCAATCGGTGGACGTTCGCAATATCGGTGTTGAGCTCTGACGTGAATTAGCGAGAGGAAGCGATGATACGTCTAGATCTTAGAGTATCAAAACAAGTTCAGAGCCCAAGTGCTTGAGGTTCGTTTTAGCGGTTAGCAGTGGGAGATGAGGATCAGCAAGAGCTTTCAGGGCTGGCACCATTAGTGTAGGAGCAATCGCTGGACGTTCGCAATATCGATGTTGAGCTATGACGTGAATTAGTGAGAGGAAGCGATGATACGTCTGGACCTCAGAGTGTCTAGAAAAGTTGAGAGCCCAAGTGTTTGTGGTTCGTTTTAAAGGTTTCCAGTGGGAGACGAGGACCAGCAAGAGCTTTCAGGGCTGGCACCTTTATTGTAGGAGCAATCGCTGCATGTTGGCAATTTCGGTGTTGAGCTCTGATGTGAATTAGCGAGTGGAAGCGCTGATACGTTTGGACCTTCGAGTGTCTAAACAAGTTCAGAGGCCAAGTGTTTGTGGTTTGTTTGAGAGGTTAGTAGTGGGAGATGAGGACCAGCAAGAGCTTTCAGGGCTGGCACCTTTAGTGTAGGAGCAATTGCTGGATGTTCGCAATTTGGGTGTTGAGCTCTGGCCAGATTGAGCAGGGGAGTCTGTGTACGTGGGAAGTTTTAGTAGCCGAAACAACTTCAGAGCCCACGTGTTTGTGGTTCGTTTTAGAGGTTACCAGTGGGAGATGAGGACCAGCAAGAGGTTTCAGGGCTGGCACCATTAGTGTAGGAGCAATCGCTGGACGTTCGCAATTTCGGTGTTGAGCTCTGGCCAGATTGAGCAAGATATGCAGTGTACGTTGGAAGGTTTAGTAGGCTAAACAAGTTCAGAGCCCAAGTGCTTGAGGTTCGTTTTAGCGGTTACTAGTTGGAGATGAGGACCAGCAAGAGCTTTCAGGACTGGCAGTTTTAGTGTGGGAGCAATCGTTGCAAGTTCGCAATTTCAGTGTTGATCTCTGACGTGAATTAGTGAGAGGAAGCGATCATACGTCTGGACCTTGGAGTGTCTAAACAAGTTCAGAGCCCAAATGCTGGAGGTTCCTTTTAGAGGTTACCGGTGGGAGATGAGGACCAGCAACAGCTTTCACGGCTGGCACCTTGAGTGTAGCAATAGTCGCTGGGCGTTCGCAATTTCGGTGTTGAGCTCTGACGTGAATTAGTGAGGGGAAGTGATGATACTTCTGGACCTTAGAGTGTCTAAACAAGTTCAGAGCCCAAGTGTTTGTGGTTCGTTTGAGAGGTCAGCAAAGGGAGATGAGGACCAGCAAGAGGTTTTAGGGCTGGCAGCTTTAGTGTAGGAGCAATTGGTGAATGTTCGCAATTTCGGTGTTGAGCTCTGACGTGAATTAGAGAGAGGAAGTGATGATACGTCTGGACCTCTGAGTGTCTAAACAAGTTCAGAGCCCAAGTGTTTGTGGTTCGTTTGAGAGGTTACCAGTGGGAGATGAGGACCAGCAACAGCTTTCAGGGCTGGCACCTTTAGTGTAAGCTTAATATCTGGACGTTTGCAATTTCGGTGTTGAGCTCTGGCCAGACTGAGGAAGAGATGGAGTGTATGTTGGAAGGTTTAGTAGGCTAAACAAGTTCAGAGCCCAAGTGTTTGTGGTTCGTTTTACAGGTTACCAGTGGGAGATGAGGACCAGCAAGAGCTTTCAGGGCTGGCACCTTTAGTGTAGGAACAATCGCTGGACGTTAGCAATTTCGGTGTTGAGCTCTGGCCAGTTGAGCAGGAGAGGCTGTGTACGTAGGAAGTTTTAGTAGCCTAAACAAGTTCAGAGCCCAAGTGTTTGTGGTTAGTTTTAGAGGTTACCAGTGGGAGATGAGGACCAGCAAGTGCTTTCAGGGCTGGCGCCTTGAGTGTAGGAGCAATCGCTGGACGTTCGCAATTTCGGTGTTGAGCTCCGACGTGAATTAGCGAAAGGAAGCGATGATATGTCTGGACCTTTGAGTGTCTAAACAAGTTCAGAGCCCAAGTATTTGTGGTTCGTCTGAGTGGTTACCAGTGGGAGATAAGGACCAGCAAGAGCTTTCAGGGCTGTCACCTTTGGTGTAGGTCCAATTGCTGGACGTTCGCAATTTCGGTGTTGAGCTCTGGCCAGATTGAGCAGGGGAGTCTGTGTTCGTTGGAAGTTTTAGTAGGCTAAACAAGTTCAGAGCCCTCGTGTTTGTGGTTCGTTTTAGAGGTTACCAGTGGGAGATGAGGACCAGCAAGAGCTTTCAGGGCTGGCGCCTTGAGTGTAGAAGCAGTCGCTGGACGTTCGCAATTTCGGTGTTGAGCTCTGACGTGAATTAGCGAGAGGAAGCGATGATACGTCTGGACCTTTGAGTACCTAAACATGTTCAGAGCCCAAGTGTTTGTGGTTCGTTTTAGAGGTTACCAGTGGGAGATGAGGACCAGCAAGAGCTTTCAGTGCTGGCACCTTGAGTGTAGCAGTAGTCGCTGGACGTTCGCAATTTCGGTGTTGAGCTCCGACGTGAATTAGCGAAAGGAAGCGATGATATGTCTGGACCTTTGAGTGTCTAAACAAGTTCAGAGCCCAAGTATTTGTGGTTCGTCTGAGTGGTTA